>NW_016174141.1:8320-11224 GCF_001687245.7 Rhagoletis zephyria
GCCCACTTATGATCACATATATGTATCTCAGTAACCGTTCTACCAATTTGTACCAAACTCGGTGTGGTTATTGTGCTTGCCACATATAAGCAAACCGTTGAAAATTATTGAAATCGGACTAAAATAACGGCCGCTTCTCATATAACGGTAAATTTCAGAACTGCTTGAAACTTCAAAATTTCGAAATCTAAGGACTCTAATTTACTCAAAATTGATACGCCCCGGCTTACCATATAGCCGTAGCTTTCGGTAAGGCGAAAAACATATATTTAATACGTGCGCCGGGTATTTAATGTTCGGCTCTGCCCGAACTTAGGCTTTCTTACTTGTTTTATTACAAAAATAGCAAAGCCTTGAAAAAACAAAATTTGTTGCTCCGCAAACTTGAAAATAAGCATTCCGCAAAGTGTACCGCCTTAAAGTTCTCTTTTAAACAGAAGGAGAAGAAGTATATATATAAAATACAAGTTTTAAAAAAGAGTTTAGAAAAAACTGCCCAAGAATATACAAACATGGAGGAACAACTGAAGGGTATATTCACCAGCGGGCAGATAAATAAAATGAAAAATGCGGACAAAAGGCAGTATTGGGAAGAGAATGATATTGCCCAATCAATCACACTTACGTTCAGGTTGCAATGCTTAGAGGTCTGTATGCACTTGTAATAAAAGAAAAAAATATTTTCAAAAATTGTATCTCTTCAGGTTTGATATCTTGTTGGAACCAGCCGATTTTTTACGATTTTGACTACAAAATGACCCCGTCTATTTTGAAAAGTATTTTGGCGGAAACAAAACGATGCGGATACACCGTAGTTGCACTGGTATGCGATCTTGGGGTACAAACAGAGCTCTTTTTACGGAGTTAGATGCCAATCAAGACAAGCCTTGGTAAATGACAGAATAATTAATATAATAGTATAATAGTAATATATGTATAATACATATATGTATTTGATTTTCAGGTTCATTTTCGACAACGATGAAATCTTTGTTTTCGCAGACGTTCCCCATTTATTAAAACTTATAAAGAATCACTTCCTGGACCAGGGGTTTTTAATAAATGGGAAAACTGTCCAAAAAGATATTGTTTTGGAGCTTCTGGCTTGTTTCCATCACGCACAAAATTACTGCCACTCACTTCAACATCAGTGGAGCACAGAGACAAAATGTGAAAATGGCAACTAAGCTATTTTCACATATCGTAGCGCAAGCTATAACGAGAGCCGCAAGCTTGGGTCACCTAAATGGCAAAAATTGGGAAAATGCCACCAGCTTTTCAAACTCGTAATATGATTATTTTTAATATAACAACAGCATATGCATACATTTACAGACAAACGATAGGTTCGACATCTTGAATGTTAGGGTACCAAAACGCTGTCACGCTTACGGACTTTCCCTGGATATCTAAACTGCCATACTTGACCAATGAGTAGCAGCGCTGCTTGCACTGGTCCAGAATCGGCATATGGTTTGCTGGTGCTCTGCCGCAAGCTTTGCTGCTCCGCCAAAGATGTCGCCGATCGTAATCCAAGTTCAGAACCCAAATAAAAGCCGCAAGATGTCGCTGGTGACAAATCTGAGTCCGGAACCGGAACCGATCACAGGGTGTTCCGCTGATGGAAATCCGAGAAATCCGATACCATTCACAACCAGAATCGATCACAGGGTGTACCGCTGATGGAAAGCTGAAAAATCCGATACCATTCAGAACCGGAATCGATCACAGGGTGTACCGCTGATGGAAATCTAAGAAATCCGATACCAGGTGGTTTATATGTCGAAAATTAGTAAAGTGTGTTGGTATGCAGTCAGAAATATAAACAAAACGTACATACGTACATATGTATATACATATATAGATGCTCCACCCCTAGAAAAGTGTGTTAATAATGTGTACATAGTTGATTGCTAAGTATTTAATATGTATGTGTATATATACATATATATGAATGGAAAGGTCTGTTGATGTTGATGATGAGAACAAATAAAATTTAATTTGAAATAAAAGAAGGTTTTATATTTACTTATTTATTTTTATAATAAGAATTTTAAACATAAATGTCCGCAATTATATGAATTATAGCTTTGCTGTTTATTATAGTTATATTTAATGTTTTTTCCTAAATACTTTATTATTTGCTTAGGAGGCTGTAAGTTTCCAAAGCTATCGAAGTAATCAATCTCATTATCGTTTTTCCAGTAAGCTACCCAATGCGTTCCTAGACCCTTTGAACTATCCAAATTTATTATTCCACATTCTCTCTTAAATGGTTTACGGGGTAAACTGTCACACATGAATACCCCTCTAAAATTTGGAATAAACTTTGAATACTTCTTTAAGTCTACATCAGTAAGAGGTCTTCTGGGTAGCTTCATTAGAGTTTTTTTGGTATGGTTTTAAATATAATCCGAATCCCTTTTTATAAGGCTTTAAAAACATTCCTTTTCCCATTGACATAGCTTCCATTGTATTATTATGACGTTTCGCCTCCAATAACTGCTCCTTTCCAGTTTTTATAGCATTGATTGTTTTAATAATTCCTGCTGTACCGCCAGATAGACTTCCAAGTGCTCCTAATGCTACGAATAAAGGCGTTAATGGGAGAAATCCTCCAGATTTAGGTAATGGTATTACACGTGGTGCTTTTATTGTAGACTTTTTCCCTCTAAAAATATTATTTACAACCTTTCGTGAAATTTTTATTGCATCTTTTAAGTTATTACTTTTCTTTAAATTTTGTTTAGCACTTTTTAAAGCATGTTTGAAGAGCTGACAATCAGTTTTTCCTCCCACTTTCTTAGTTTTACTATAAATGTTCCCCATACCGAATTTCGTTTTTGTCTTCATTATATTTGTAACTAACCAAGCATTTGTTTTCTCACTAAGATTGCTATCCTT
>NW_016174142.1:0-11223 GCF_001687245.7 Rhagoletis zephyria
AGGCCTATCGAAAAGTAATGCACACTTGTGCTCAGCCGATTATGTTAAGAGACATTTTGCTAGTTTTGGTTACTTTTCTTTTGTTTATTCAATGTTAATAGTTTTTGTTTTATAAAAGTCTAGTACATTACATAACCAGCACCATAAAAATCCATCAGTGTGTTTGTCTGCCAATAGGTGGCGCAGGGATTGAGACCTAGCCTAAAAAATTCTATTTATGGTCAGATTTGTTTCTTCTTTAGATCACTTGTTAGAAACATACAATCTGGTGTAACTTGGTAGCCCAACCGCGTGATGAAATAAACTAACTGGTTGCAGGGGAAAAGTGAGATTTTCAATTAGTTCCCCGTATGGCAAAGCTCAACCGATTACTTCAGAAAAATCAGTTTATTTTTTTTTTATGTAGCAACTAACATCAAATTGATGTACAGTCACCTAACAGCTTCATTGAGAAAAACCAGATAAATAAAATTTAGTTGAAAAATTATCTAACCCTAGGCAATCAACTATTTCAGCAGGAAAAGATATCTGCAAAAGAAACGTACTGACTTTGCAATGCATTTTGAAGTAGTTGAAAGCAAATGCAGAGTCGGACAATCGACTTGCTGATTGCACATAATTCAAACTGAACATTTGAAAGCACACTTACATGTATGGCTGTAGCTGAGCATGCAAAGATGTTTGCTACAATTAGTTGCTGCGGCCAAAAGTGTCCAGGTTCAAATCTCATTAAGCGAAACATTTAATACTAAATTTTTAACTGCGATTTTTCTTATTTATGAAAAAGCATTTGTGAAGTACAATACTAAAGCGTAATCAAACGACTGACTTTAAAGTGCTTTAAGTCAAATGCGTTTTAAAGTAGTTGAAATCAAATGCAGATTCGGATAATTGATTAGTACTACGCCATGTTAAGGTCAACAGTTCGTTCCAAGGAAGAAAGTTATATCTTCAACTAGTTGTGGTGGGTAAAAAACTCGTTGAACATCGATATTTAAACTAGTCCCTTTCCGCACTGGGGATCTTCATAATTCGATTTTAAATTTTCCTGTAAATTCGCTGGACTTGAAAAGTACAAAGTGTACTTTTACATAAATTTCATAAATTTGTTCCAAATTCCTCAATTAAAAACTCCATTGCCGAATTAAAATTATGATAATGGGTTTCTAACCTGAAACTTATTAATTTCTATTATCGGGTAAAGTTGACCCAAAACTTTGAAAGAAGAGGTGAATTCGAGACAAAGCATAAAGTTAATGTTAATTTCTGGAGCGGATGCACACGATATAGACGCCAGAACCGTATGGCATCGTAAATATATGCTTAATAACGAGCTTCACAATTGTTTGAAAATGTAACCATTTCAGTGTTTGAAACGCATCGTACGGATGGACGCTGTGATTCTACGATGAAAAATTCTTTAGCTCTGCACCAGTGCATTGCAATGGGTGGAATACAAAAGCAAGTATATGACTAACAACACATATGAATGACCAGGATAATTACATCTGTACAATTGGTATGAGTAGCTAGCGAAAATTCGAAAAAAGCGAGGCAATAGGCGAAACTTCTTGGTCTCGATTAAAGCCAAAAATGATTTCGGGGTTTAAAGAAGGAAAAAGAGCGAATTTTTATCTGACTGTAAAAAATGCAGCTATAGTTATGTATGTGAGACAGTTAAAAGCAGATTTTTCTAGTTCGCTTTATCCGAAAATAATAGCTTGATAAGAGTTACTGATTCGTTTCTCTATGTATCAGAAACAAATACCCTTGAAGCAGCTGATTCAAAGCAAATAGCTAGAACTAATCGCAAGAGGGCATTCCTAGTGACTCGCCAAAATTTAAGAATGCTTGCCCCAGACGTTTTGATGGATCCAGCATGTCATCATCATTTATTTTGATAAATATTTACAATTGAGAAAAATTAACATAAACATTTACTTTTGTTGCACTTTTCAAAAAATTTTGGCGTTAAAATAGATTGGCTTTGAGGTGGTGAAGATGTATGTATAGATACCAAAAACTGGTGGAAAGAGTCTTCCAAATACTTGAAAAAATGTGTAAGTGTTTAAAAGCTTTACCGAGAGCTCTTGTCATCGACACGTGTTAAAATTAACACAAAAATTCTTTATTGTCTTACAATGTCTTAAAAAGATATTTCATTTAATTTAACTCAAACACGAACATTTGGCCTTGCCCATCACTTGCCAAAGCGACTCAGAGCCATTGACTTTGACAAAGCGTTGTCTCTGCTATTAACCGAACCTATGAATGTTGCCGACAGCGCCTTCCAAAGTAAAGTGGCAATAACGGCATCAGTTCACCACATCAGCGCAATAACGAACTTTTTTTTTCATGACACTTCATGTCGGCGGTGTACAGCGCTGTTTCTGTGCCTTTTGTGAAAGTAATATGCCAAGTAAGGCGTGCACTTGCTGATATGTTCCCTTGTTCCTTTTTTATATTAATTTTATGCTCTTGAAGCTAGTACAGCGTTGTCGTGTTGTCATCATCATTGTCGCCGCAAATGAAATTAAATTCCACCCAACCAGCCAAGAGGAGCTGCTTTCCTATCGCTGTTACCGCAAATATAGCTCTATCGTCGTTCAGCTTAAAGATATGCAAGTGTGCGTGTGTATCTAGTGCATTTATAGATTTACACACATATTAGTATATACAAGAAAAATACGCAAGCATTTGGGTGGCAATGCGGAATCTAAGTGACGTTCGGAACAAGAATTTCATTTTCTATTTCCGATTTTAGATTTTCTTTTTACTTATTTCGTATATTGAATGTGCATACGAATTGCTGGAAAAAAGCACTCATATTACTATGTAGTAGGTATTTGTCTTATTGCGAGTTACTAATTGTCAAAGGATATGGTTATCATTACTTCGATTGGCAGTGTATGTTTACAACGGCCACAATTAATATTATTTAAAACCATTAGGTATTAATACTATCATCAAAGTTTATGAAATTTCATGCTTCAAGGTTTTCTTATAACTATTATATGTATGTATGTATGTAAGTACGAAGCTTTGTCGCCAAGGCTGAAAGAAGCATTTGTGAAATTTTTGTAGGTACAGAAGTACAAATTGAAGCCAAAGAAAGGTCTACTCGAAAAATTCATTGAACTCTACATTGCATATTGCAACACAAGATCAAGCCGATACTAGACTTTAAAGTGGAAGCATACCATGAGAGCAACTAGTTTTCCTTAAATATGATAGTGTCGCAATAAAAGGAAAGGAAAAGGAAAAAAAAGTTTCGCAATAAAAGGAAAATCCATTAGACTCGTACTTTTGCAGCTTCCACCAGCAGATTTGGATGCTCCTCTATCCACCAAGGGTCCACTGCTTTCCGTCCAATTAATCTTCGTGAAAAATAGTGCATTACGAGGTGTAACAGCAGGAGCATTACCGACAACTACACAGAAGGATTTCGCCGCTTTCTTCTGCCTCCTTTCCTTCCAATTATGCGAAAATGGTGGTTGGCAGAGAGATGATTTTAGACGCCTGCCCATTTTAAGTGCAGCATCCGACTCTTAAGAAAATTAAAGGGGCAAAACTACTCCCCCATTCACAAGGATGTCTTCCCTGTAGTTAACGCTGGATCCTTTTGTGGTGCATCCTGGATGTCGTCACCGCCGCAAGTGCAGGTGAATTTCGAGTCCTGGGGCCATCAATTGGAGGGTAATCCCGAAATTTACCCATCACATGGCAATCACAGGGTAATCAGTATTTCAGAGGGTGTTTAGCCCTGTCGTATTCCTAATTCCCGAGCTGCACCAATGAAATTTCGGTCTTTCTCACCGGTTCATGTTTCTAAACGCCTAAACCCAGAGTACAGTTCTACTTACTTAACTAATAATAATATTTCACTGGATTATGTCGTTCTTCTAGCAAAAGATCGGTGGGCAAATTTTTTTTCCAAGGTATCCCTGTTTTTTTTTTTAAGTCAAAAACGTCTTTCACGTCAAAGTCTTTTGAATTGCTGTCTGATCATTTTGCCAAACCAAATATATGAAATTTCTAATTGGCATTGCCAAAAGACCATTATTTTTTCTTATCCTCAAAACGTTGTAAATGTGTATGTAGATACCAACATGAAATGTAAGTATATACCCAGCAGCGAATGGAATGCATTTCGCATCGATGCCTTACTAATGGAAAGTAATGCATTTGATTCCGCTGTCGATTCTTTTTCTATTGAAGTATGCATTACATTTAACATTGCATGACATTGGCGGTAAGGTGTGACGGCTTCAGCTGAATTACTTTTCATCAACGCAGTAATATCGCGCTTTCTGCATTGGCTCTAGCATACCATTACATTAAAAGTAATGCAGAATGTTTTAAAGATTAATGCGTAAATTAAGACCTATATTACTTTTTCGCAAAAGGTAATACAGCTTATGTGAGCTGACGAAGCAGCAAGCAAAATATTTTGTATCAAATATATCAATCGTTGAAAGTAATTGGAAAAAAATTGATGTAGTATTTCATGCATTGGAATTGATTACATTTGAGAAGCCATTCATGCACATTGTAATGCGATTGCTTTACTTTGGAGTCGACACTGGAGTTAGTGACGTTCTCATGCAATTGCATTTTCGCTGCTGGGTATGTTAGCTTGACAATACATTTACATTTAGCAGCCTCAATGCAATTATGTACATACAAACACACATATTATGTATTTAGAGGCATTCACTGTAGAGCACTGCTGATGATGACACACTTCTATACGCAATCTATATTTTTACTTCACTCTTCAGACAATGCATTGCAATGAAACGAAATTCCTGCCTCTGACTTATTGATGGTGTTCATTGTCTTCGCAAGTAATAAATTTTTATTTGCATTTGTCAAAAGCAAACCAAGCGTACCACGGAAATTGGTAGCCAAAAAAAAAATTATAATAATAACGATAAAGAACAAGGAAAAATGTGTACAAAAAAAGCTACAGAACATGTAGTCGGATCTGAAAAATTTGGGAAAGTAGAAAATCAGTCCAGTTATTAAAAAAAAAGACAATTTTATTCGCAAAAATCAAAAAAAGGAAAATATTTTTTAAGGCAAATTCCTTTGACTTTCACATACCACTTTTTATCTATTACTTGAGAATTCTTGGCACATATTCTAAGCAAATACAGACATACGTATGTATGTATGTTTCAACAAACTAATGTATATGCATATGTTTGTATGTAGATATGTATTTATGTATATATATTCATATATTTTCTATGTTCAATATGTGCGTAATTGAGTGAATGCATGCAAGTTGCATTGTTTGCCTCTTTTTAACCGACTTCCAAAAAAGGAGGAGGTTATCAGTTCGTCGGAATATTTTTTTTTTTTTTTTTTTTTTTTATGTTTGTTACCGCATAACTTTGGACCACGTCAACCGATTTCGATAATTTTTTGCATCGGAGAGGTAGTGTCTGAGAGGTGGTCCCATACTAATCTGGTTAAGATCCGATCAGCGGATCATGAGATACATATATATATATATATATATATTTTTTTTTTATATGGGAGTTGAAGTCGGGTTTGTTTTTTTGCTAAAAATTACTAGTTTTTCTTTGTTTTTGCAGCATACATATAGCATTTTATTTGTTTGTGTTTGTATGTACGTTTGTCATCTGCTTTTGCTGGTTACGGTTGGTGGTCGGTCTTTTGGTAAATTGAACTTTATTGGTTGCTTGCCAATTTGGCGTAAAACTGTGCTAATAAATAACTCGCCACTTAGCTTATTTTCACACACATATTCACATATGTATGCATTATAATGCACATATTCACATACGTATGTATATGTGTAGTATATTTTTGGATTGTGCAGCAGAAGTGCCTCCATTACGAATTCACATAAAAATTTTAAGTTTTATTGCCAGCGCGTAATTTTCGAGGTTACAAATAGGCTTTTTGTGGCGCGATGTAGAAATCTATAAACATATGTATGCGTGGTCTGGTTTCTTCTTTTTGTCATTTGGCATTCAAAAAATTGCATATTCTCATTAAATACCTATTTATATATGTACATATATATACATATGTATTTATGCACACCCAAAATTATTTCAGAAAAAGGTTTCCTGTATTAGTTGAAGGTCTCCGATAATTTTCAAATGTATATTGAAATCATAACTTTGTAAACCTAATGCGAGCACCGAAAATAGCCCGTTTCCTATATCGTTTCTTATATCTCTATGATTATATCTGAATGTATTTAATATTAAAAAAAAATTTGGAATTGGCAGCGTAAATACAAGTTAGAAAAAGCAATGGATCTAAGAACCTTATATTCTTAAGAGATATTTAGTAAGTGTTTGTCTGAGATTCCGCCTGAATCTGTACAAGGCAATTTTCGGACTCGCTGAAGTCAGATTAGTAAAATTCCAAATGGCGGATCCAATATGGTGGATGCTTTTTAAAACAAATTATCAGTTTTTTGCCAAACTATCTATAAGGGGTTTTTGTGCTGGCTGATTACGAATCTGAAGTCAGATTTGGATAATTCAAAATAGTGGATGATTAAAAAAATAGATAAAAAAATACGAAACTGTCTATAGGAAGGTTTTTGGTTTTGCTAATTACGAATCTGATGTCAGACTTTGTAAATTGAATTAAAAACAAATATATATTACATTCTTATGAGATTTTCCATAGAAGGTTTTTTGGGTATCTGATCATAAATCTGAAGTTAGTTTTGAAATATCTAAAATGGTGGCTCCTATATGGCAGCCGCTTTGGTTTAGTGCAAGAAAAAACTTTTTTCGCCATACAGCCCGACTATTCGTTAACTTTCTTAGCTTCCTCTTAGTATTTCCATGAGGCAATGTCACAAAATACATAGGTACTGATAAAAAATGTTACATCAGTTGACATGACCTCTCCAAACTTCCAACGACTGGCCTGGAGATTTGTTTATAGTCACCGCAATGACCAAACGCATGGGTTATTGCAGCCACTAAAAATTGAATGGAATTCACTCTTGACAAGCGTTGCCTTGTTGATATTAGTCATATTACCTTTTTCACAGTCAGTCTCATTCCTTTGCATATTCGAGGTTGATTAAGGTAACGCAACATGATGGTGACTGTGCCTACTGTTAGTTTCAAGTTATGAGGTGGAAATTCCTGCAAATTCAGCAATTCACGGGGATTGTTGACAATTTCATATTGGCTGATTACTGGGTCGACTGATTTATATGAAAGCTTCTGCCACGGAATGAAGTTTTGAATTGTCACATTGTAATCTGCGATATCTGAGAGTTTTGGCGACAACATCGCTCGTTCGCTCAGCCATTTATGATATTTGAATTGTTGCGCGACGTCCCAAAAAACACGCATAAATATGTGGCTTTTCTGAATAGTCCGGTCGAGGTGTTAACGTGGCTTTCCCCTGACCAATATCCAACAGTTGCTTCGAAAAAACTGCCGCAGTTTGATCTTGTTGCGAAAACACCCGAATCTTAGTATCCATGGGAGAGTATTCACAGGACGCCACAAATTGCATGATTTTAAGCACGCGTTGAGTTTCAGTTACCTGGAAGTGTCGGACGAAAATGGCCAAAAAACAGAATCATGACTGCGCCAAAAATTTTTGGGTTGTTACGAAGATCTTTCAAATATCTTTCCTGTACCTCCAGTCGTATCTTGTGAGCTATCGTGCATACGTCCCAAATGATCAATTTGCATACTTGCAGAATCCTCGCCATTCCGCTATTTTGCACGGTGTGCAAGCTTGTGTCCCATTGATTTGCAGATTAGTGGCATTTTCAAGGCAAAATATGCAGATCTTCCGCCTTCTAACTAAGACGCTACTTTTCCAAATGAGTCTAATGCTAGGGAAACTTCATTCAGCGAACGTATCCTCGTTAGGTGCAGTGAAATTAAGAATGTTTTTTCAGTCCGTCCGGGAGCATCCAGGAAGTAAATTCCACCATTCCCAATGTCCACAGCTTCTATCAAAGAGTCGTATGCGATTTGTTGGTTAAATTGTCAAACATTTGTACGAACAGCTTCGGCTAATACTTCGACTGTTGTTCTCTTTGTAACTCGTGGTTAAGTATCTCATGCATTGTGCGATACGGTTAGTGGCCGGTATGAGCGACTAAGAACAATTTACAGTCGCCTATTGAACGGTAAATCGACATTCACAATACGATGGAAAGCGATAATCGACTAATAGTCGTTATCTACATTGGCAACAGGGATGCTTATCTCATTAATTAACTTATACTGACTGCTTCGAATTCTTTAAGACGAAAAAATTGAGGTAATAACTTGCAATTGTCAGCCCAATATGGCAAAAAGTAATTTCGCGAGAAAGGTCCCAAACATAAAATTTTTATAAAACCCCACTCAGTGTCCGCTAACCCTTTTGCGGTCGGCAACTCGTTGAAAGTTCTATTTTATTTTCGTATCACTTCGCAGCATTTATACGCTTTGAATGTTCATATTTTAATTTTTCATTACTTTTTTATGCGCTCTTTCCGACATAAATGCGTCAACACAATTTACAACTCTGTGGTTTCGTATTACTTTGGAGCTTAAATACTTTGCAAAAATAAAATCAATTGTATCTCTGAAAGTAAAAATGCGGCTGCTTGAGAAAAATATGTAAGTGTTTAAAAAATTTATAATTACCAAAAAGCGCACAACACCGGCGACTGAACCTGTAGAATACCGCAAGCAAATACAAACGGGAATTTCCTTTCAGGAAAAATGTCACTGAAGCGTAAATCCGCTGCTGATTTAGCGCGTAGATATATCACCCCATCGCACAGAGCTCAAGTCAATTTTATGCGACCCCCAGTTTTATGAGGGAGGGTGCTGCTTTGCTGAAATGAAAAGTCAAAGCTTTTTTTGTACGTTTGTAAGAATGAAAGGACAGATGATAAACGCGATAACAACATAGAATGCAAATAAGTAAAGTGCGCGTCAAAAGTAAAAGGAAGAAAATTGTCGAATTTCCGTTTTCAACGTGCAATTTCGCAAAGGAATAATTTCAGGCTCCCACCGAGACATACTTGTTTTCTATTTTTATCGATATTTATGTACACATACATTTTTCTGTAATCGATATCAAGGATTTAATTGAACAAAGGGTAATGGCAAAGCGTAAAATTCGCGTATCTTCTTTGTTGCTTGAATTGTTATTTTTATTTTAATTAGAGATGTGCCGGATAGAGATTTTGCCGGATAACCGGATTCCTGAAATAATATAGTTTGAAATTTGTTTGGTTTAACCCTTAAGATATGTGCTGCACTATGTAATTCGTAACCAAAGATCTAAAGATAATAAATATTTTAATGAGGGGGAATGGGGGGGAGGGGTGTTAAATATTCCTGAGGGTTAAATATTAACCACGAATTGATAGATACTAACTATTGGATATTATCTCGTTGGGCTCTAAAGAAAAAGTGAATTTTGTGCAACTTTTATAGATTTCCTCAGGCCTTATTTGGAACTTTTCCTACTCAGGATTTTTTGGAATCGATTGAAATAAAACGCAAACTTACGGATTTATTACGGCGGGTGCTGTACCGGGAAGTACCCAGTTTTAGCGTTACAAATTGGTTTATCAATGCTAAAGCTAAATAAGATATGGGCTTTTATGGTGGCGAATCATGCGATCGATTTAGCAGGCTATACCCACGATTTTTTTTTCGTTTAAAAATCTAGTAGTGGATCCATTTTTCATCTCAATAGTCCTTATCGATCCCTGCAAATGTTTGAAAAATACCATGTCCGTTGGGAGATGGTGTAGAACTATAAAGCTCGGCCAATGAATACCACATTGTGTAAGGCCCAATCTATTATCATTAATAACATTACTCTAAAATACTTCTGCTGTAAATTTGTACAGCATCTTAACGGTGCTGATATTGTCACCTTTTCTAAATGCTTTAACACTAATAGCCCATTTCCACCAAGAGCTTAACTTCAGTTAAGAGCTGAGGTAAGTGCAAATAACGTTAACATGGGGTGATCGGCAAAGTTTATTTATTATTATTTGCTTTCGAATATTTGTATTTAATGTGAGCAATTAACCCCTTCAGAAGTATAAGTTTAAATTCTGAAAAAAATTTTTACCACTACAGGTTTTAATAAATTGGAGAAACCAATACTTGTGTGTATCTATTATGTATATTTAATGTTTAATACTTCCTGAAAACTTATTTAAGTTTATTAACTTAAGTTAGGTTAAGTTTGTAAAATAGTTTTCACATAATATATATAAGTCTTTCGTACGTCTACTTCCTATACACGCATTTCTAGCTTCTAACTTTTCTTTCTTATTGCAACCTCAAAATTTTAGTCCAGTAAATTCTTGACAAATCCGATCATTTGCAAACCTGTTCTTCGACTAATCCTTGTCGTACTTATCAGTACCCACACATACATATATGTATATGTACGCACATATATGCATACATACTTACTTATGCAGTTGTACTTACTGCTGCCAGTAAAATTCACCTACGGATGTAATACCACTTCTTACATGCACCAAAATATATTTCATCAACACTCAACTTAGATGTCACACTTGACCAATAACAACTTCTGAAAGAACCCGAGCATCATGCACACACATGTGCATACATACACGTGTACATATGCACCCAGTGAGAAAAGTTAAAGTTTCATAAAATAAAAAATAACCTATCCTACTTACAATATGCATTACCCATAATAGGGTGTTTACATGAGGCGATTTTACAGACAAAATTTATTTGAAACTAAACGTTTTCAATGCAGTTGGTCGGCAGCCAACTTTTGATTAAACTAATTGCCTTTAAAATCTCCCCATGTAAGCACCGTATAGAACAATGCACATATCCTTCGAAATTAATTTGTCGCTTTATAGTTTTTTATAGTTTTTTTTTTAGTTATAGTTTTTTTTTTATACCCGAGCGCACTTGTGCACAAGGGTATTATAACTTTGTTCACATAACGGTTGTTTGTAACAGGCAAAACGAATCGAGATAGATATAGACAAATGTATACATAAATGATCAGAATGAAAAGAGAAATCNCTGTCCGTCCGTCCGTCCGTCCGTCCGTCCGTCCGCCTGTGCACACGATAACTCGAGTAAAAATTGAGATATCCTAACGAAACTTGGTACGTGCGCGTCTTTCGGGCGTATTGAAATTCGATGGTATTGAAAATGGGCAAAATCGGACAATAACCACGCCTACCTC
>NW_016174143.1:0-11223 GCF_001687245.7 Rhagoletis zephyria
TAATGTTCATTACTTTCATAAATTAGATATAGAACTAGATTAAGTTTTGGGGAAATGTGTTATGCCAGATTTTCTACCAGGCATTCAATGACAAATAAATTTAATGAAAAATTATGATATTAGAAATAAAAGCAATAAGTGTGCTTCCTCATGAAATTTGTTTAATGGTAGAACATTTTTCGTAATATTTTCATTTTAATAGTGGAAATCCGGCATCAGATTTTAATTCGACTTAATTTTACTGCTGTTTGTTTGCTTAATCATTTTATATCGATTTATTTTTCCAACTCAAGCGATTTTTTAGCATTATTTATATTTATTTTTTACATTATTTATTTCCATTGCTATTTGTTCTTCATCGGTGGTGTTTAAGAAATGCATTTTGGTTAGTTTTTTTTTTTAGTTTCATTGAAAATTCACGAATTTTTGAATGCGGCTGTTGATGCGATAAATGTTCTTACATAATTGAAATTGTTTAATATTTTATACACCTGTGCCGAATTTTTACAAGTTTTCTTTGAATGTATGTATCTATAAGTCAAAGTATAATTAAATTTTCCAGAATTTCGGATTTCAACTTAAAAATAGATTTTTGGTAAATTTTGTGGTGGTAATGTGCTCTTTTTATTTTAAATTTTAGTTATGAGGTTAGATTTTATCGATTTATTTATTTTTGTTAAAGGTAACGTCAAAGGCACGTTAAATTTTTGTTTGTAATGGGAGATAAGGCGAAATTTCATGAATTTGACTACGAATTGCTACCTCATTCAACATATACATATATAACTATATTCAGTTCCCAAACAATTACATAAGAAATCGCTCAAACGAACACCTATTGAGAGGGCCTTGAGAAATCGTA
The DNA here is from genome assembly GCF_001687245.7 of Rhagoletis zephyria. Lineage (NCBI taxonomy): Eukaryota > Metazoa > Arthropoda > Insecta > Diptera > Tephritidae > Rhagoletis > Rhagoletis zephyria. The sequence goes on from NW_016174143.1 coordinate 863, forward strand.
TTATTTGAAGGGTTTTATAAATTTTCAGAATTGCTACATAGAGCGTATAGAGGCCAAAAGACACTACATATATGGAGAAATTACTAACTTTTGTGCGAAAAAAAAATTTACTCTCTAAAAGTCTCACATTTACTGAGTCTACCTCGTACTAGCGCTACGACCCTAATTTCAGACGTTCTTGGTAGAACTAAAACAAATACCGTTTAGGCAATATTTTGAATACTGAAAATGTTAAAAAAAAACAAACTTTGGAAGATCGCATAATTTGGACAACGTATGTATTTGGTACCAGTTCTCGGCATGAAATCATGAAAATTTTGTTTTTGCGTGTTTTATGTATAGCTATTATTGTTTAATCGAATTTCCTTAATTGGTCATTTTTAACACCTGTACATACATATGTGAGTACATTAGGCTGGGTCACATATAAAAGTTTATAATTAGCTAGCCTAGTTTGAAAGCTTACATTGAAAGTATTTTAGCGTTATGAAAATTTTCTCCATAACCACGTCTTATAAAGAATCTAAATAGGCTTCTCCTCCAACTCTTTCGGGGTTTAAATGTGTTTAATATCGTTAAAAGTGTACATATTTGTGAATACTTGTACATACATGATTAAAAAGTTGAAAATTTAGCTTTTAAAAATCCATGCAGAATTTTTTTATTTTTTGAAAAAAGTTTAAAATACGACTTTATATAGTTTTTGCTAGCTACTTTTATAAAAAAATAATAAATATTAACCAAACAAAAGAAAATCGGCAAAACTTGTTAAAATGTCGCGTCCCTATTTATTTTTCCACCACTGTAGCTCTCAAAGATATATTTTTTCCGATTTGTAACACTTCCAAAACGGGTCACAAATAAAAAATTTTAAATGCAACCCCATTTGGACTATCTTTAGGGCATAGTAATAACGGAAATTTTTTAATTTCAAACTTTTTTCTTTTGTATAAGTCGAGTCGACCTCTGTCCAAGATACATATCTAAATGTATACAACTTATAAATCGTATTTTTCCATCAGAAGAAAGCTTTACAGAATTATGTGAAAGATTCAGATATACATACAGCCTTAGAAGTAAAATTTCTACGTTAAAAATAATTTAAATTCCGCAAAAAAAAAAACATTTCAGCTGATTCGAGCTAAAACAGCTGAATAGTTTGCCTGTTGTTGGAATCAGCAGCTCTTAAATAACTGCATTAATGATCAAGTTGTTAAATAGTTATGCAGTCGAGAAATACAATAATTTTTCTATAGAATTAAAATTCCCTTTGATTGTTTAAATAGTAATTGCCCTAAAGGCAAACTTTTGTATGTAAATACATCTTGAAGCACAGTGCTTATATTTTTTGATTTGGTTTTCTTCGTAAATTTGTTTTCTCTTGTTCTTGTTGTTTTTTGTGTTTTTTGTTGTTGTTTCGTTTAAGGCAGTTATTGCATTTTATGGTGTCTTCGTATAATCAAATGATTGTTAAATAGTAAATGTTAGGCGATGTTAAATACAAATGTTGACTGTTGTTTGTTGTTTTTGTATATACATATAAGATGTACTGCGAATGCATACTTTGTATGTGCATATGCTTGTAAACAAGTTGTTTATATATGCAATTTATTTAAAGCTCAACGAGTGGCTTCTCGGGCGCATCACAACGCGAAGCTTTTTCATCGTCGTAAGTGCGTTCAGTTGTGCCCGAATCGGTGGCTGGACTCAGCGGTATTAGCGATTTCGTGCTGCCAATCATTTCATGTGTATCAACGGTTGGTCCTTCCTGAAAATTAAAAGAAAAAAATTTAAATATAATAGAACAATATTGTGCGTATAAATTATACCGTAGCGGGTAAAAAGTTTGCCGCTCAACCCTGAGGTTAAAGTATTTTTGCAAGGCGATTTCAAAAAAAAAAAAAAATAACAATTTGGGCGAACGTAGGGGTCTTCTTTTTATATTTTTCGTCATACCTTCGGCTTTAACAGTCGGATCTCAAAGTATGATATGTCGATTTTTTTGCCTCGAGGAGATAATTTGGAAAAAATATTCTAGTAGAACTATATTAAAAAAAAAAAAAAGTTATTGCCGAATTTCGGTGTCACCGAAAAATGAAAAAGTTTACTAACAGGGCAATTCCGGCAACTGTCTTTTAACTCACCACAGTCTGTCAATTCTGGCAACTATATTGATAGTTCTTTACTGTATTTCGAAAGACTAATTAAAAGGTCGGGTCTGGGCTTCACTTGGCATTTCCAATTGGCGTCAGTTGGCACAGAAGAGAAACGACTGGCGTGCTTTGTTGAACTCGGCCAATATCACTTAGGCGGTTACAGCGCCAAATAACAAGAATTAGAGTGGAAAGATCTGCTAACGAGGAATTCTTAGCGTTATGCTGTTCGCCTTAAGTTCGCAATAAGTTTAAAAAAATTAAATTAAACATATGTATATTTTTCTATTTAAAACAATAAAAACTAATAAAAAAAAGCTAATTAAACAAAAAAAAGAAAAAATCAATGAAATTAAAATGGAGCGAAAATAAATAAAAATGTTTTTAAAAATTATATGACATCAAAAAAAATTTTGAATATAAAATTTAAAAATTAAATTAGAAAAAAAATAAATAAATCCAAAGATGGAAAAACTACTTTCCGTAATTAAAAGAAGTGTAAATTAGCAACGAAAAACCAATGAATTAAAAACAGAAAATCAAATTAAATTAATAAAAGAAAAAACAAGCAAAATTTGTTTCTAAACAATAAAATCCTTTTTTTAAACGATAAAATATAAATATTAAAAGAAAATTACACTAAAAAAAAATATTTAAAAAAGGTAAAATGAAATAAGTTCCCAAAAATTAAATTAAATAAAAAAAAAAAACATTATTCTTGTTAAAAGAATAACATCTAAAAATTAAAAGAAAATTTAATTCACAATGAAAAAAATTATATTTACAGCCAATTTCACGATAGCAATTTAACTGAAAAATGATTTTAGTTTTTTGAATTTTATATGGAAGTTGACAGATAATAAAAAAATCATTTCCCTTTTAAATTGCTTGAAAACTGGAAAAAATATATATATTTAAAAAGAAAAAACTTTAATCAAGGAAAAAAGTCGAAATACGGCCTGAGCCGAACATTAAATACATGGCGTAAGTATTAAATATACATAGTTTTTTCACCTTTCCGAAAACTACCGCTACATGGCAACCAGGGGTGGTTTTACCCCTACTTCAAACATACTCATGTTCAGTTATACATACATAATGGGATAAACTTATGCGGGCGGTATCACGCCCATTTCCCAAAATTACCTAATAATGTTACTTTTTTTCAAGGGATTGTTATTAGTATCAATTTTGAGTAAATTACTAGCTTCCTTAAATTTTGAAACATCGAAGCTTCAAGCATTTCTGAAATTTACCGTTATATGAAAAGTGGGCGTAATTTAAGTCCGATGAAAATAATTTTCAACGTTTTACTTTTGATCGTTACCTAGATACACATATGTGGGAGGGGCCGCGCCCATTTTCCAAAATTTTGTCATAAACGTATTTTTTTGCTAAAGCACTATTGCAAACATCAATTTTGAATAAATAAGCTTCAGTATTTACTGATTTATCGAAGATTTCGCATTTCTCTAAATTACCGTTATATGGGATGTGGGTGTGGTGACTGTCCGATTTTAAAATTTTCAGCCGTTTGGTATGTTGTACCAAGGCCAACAACTGTGCAAAGGTTTGGCGAAATTGGTGGAGCGGTTACCAAGATACATATACATATATATGTAATCATAAGTGGGCGTGGCTACGCCTATTTTCGTCTAAAAATCATTGTAAATATCAATTTTGAGTGAATAGGCTTCAGTAGTTACTAAAATATCACAGTTTTGGTATTTCTAAAAACTACTGTTATATGGGAGGTAGGCGTGGTTATTGTCCAATTTAACCCATTTTCAATACCATCCGTCCTACGCTGAAAAGAAGTACATGTACCACGTTGCGTTAAGATATCTCAATTTTCACTCGAGTTATCGTGTGCACAAACGGACGGACGGACACACAGTCACCGCTTAATCGATTTCTTTCAATTTCTCTCAAAATAGATTTGCAACACGAGTGGTTTATGAGTCTTTCGAACTATCTTGCCAGCTGTCTTTCATTTGTCTTTCGAAAGCCGTTTTACTATCTTAGCAAGAATTGCCCTGTAAAGGTCCTGCAAAAAAAAAAATATATTTTTCGAAATTGCGGTGCAAAAATAATTTAGACTCAGGGATGTACGTCGAACTTTTTTTGTTTACTTGTAAGATGGTACGGTCTACTGTGCACATTATGTACTATATATCCGAAAAATTCTTGCTTAAAGAAGTACAATTCAAATATTCCTACCTCAATATTTCTGCGCCTTATATCCATATCATCGTCTGCTTCGTATACTTGGGCATTCTGCTTGCGTTGCTTACCACGATAGTTATCCTCCACATCGGAGTCTTCGCCCGAGCATACGCAACGCATTTTCGCATCGTCGCCGACCTGTTAGCGGAATTTTAATAAATAATTAGATTAACGTTAGCGCTCTAAATATTTAATGTAAAGTTATTATATATTAATAGTTACCTTGACCGACTTCGTAATTATGCAAAGTGAAATCGATGAAATGACAAACAAAACAATTGGCACGATTAACGATACCAACAGCTCACGATAGACCTTATCCAAGTCATAGCGTGCAACGACAAACTCCACAGCTGGATCCTGTAATATATGGAATACACGTGACGTTAAACTCGTAACAAATAAATTAATCTTGAATTGTTGTTGCCAAGAAATGTACATACATACATATAAGTAGATTGGAAGGGAATGTGCGTTCAATTGGTTTTCCCACCAGTGCTTTCATACTGTCANTTTCGCATTATCTCTCTCTCTCTCTCTCTCCATGCCTATTTTGAACTTCACTGGTAACTAAGTAACTAACTAGCACTTACCTTGTTGTAGTAACACTGATAGCGTGACTGTGCCGTATTGTTATCGCCATCGTTGCCATAGCGTGCCACGAAATCTTTACATTCGCCGCGCAGCGTATTCACACAACCTTCCAAATTGATATATAACTTCTTCCATGTGTAAATTGTTAGATTCGCTTGATTGGGTAGCAAACGTTGTTCGGGATCGACAGGATGTGTGCTATTCGCATATATGCTCCAGAACTGTGTGAAGTTCATGAATGGTTGTGGCAGTGTGCCTGGTTCTAAAATGGTGCCATTCAGGCAATCTGTAGCGCTGCAAGGAAAATAGTATTTGCCATCAATAATATAAAATTGCTTTAGATATTACACATACAAGATTTTGTCACCCTCTCGCCTCACAGTAGCACAATTGGTCAGCAGTTGACCATCTTCATCCTTCCAAAATTCGGTGGGTTCCGTTTTTACGCCATGTTCGCTGCCACGAGCCTCATTGAAGGCAACGCCAGAGTCACAGTCGGCTGTGATAACGCTGTCTTCCTGAATAGGGTGTAAAGTTTTCGAATATTTAGATATGTACGTTTAATAATGGATTATGAAAAAAAAAAATAATATTTGGAATGCGATCAAAAGCCGATACCCTGCCGTTATCTTTTAATTTAAGACAAATGCCCTTATTCATAAAAAATAAAGTAGCTTTAAAAAAGGTTTATAAACTGAAAAATGTATGAAAACTTCATTTTATAAAGCTCCTTAAACCCACTTAATTTTTTATGAATAAGGCCAAAAATGTTTTAACCGACTTCAAAAAAAGGAGGAATTAATTCAACGGAATATTGTTTTTTCTTTCTTTTATTCGATTTTTCATTTAATAACGAAAAGGTGGCACCTCAAGAGCGGTCGAATATTATTTTGTTTTAGTTCCGATCATTGTGTTACCATTTATTTCTTACTGAAGGAAATATTTGAAAAAAATTGCCTTCATTTTTGCCTCAAAAATAAAAAGCAAAAGTCATCGATAATCCTTACTCCATATATTGGTATATGAACAAGCAATTTTTAAGAAAAAATTCACCGCAGTTCATAAAAAAATTTAGGAGTACCGTTAATTTCTTCACGATGCAATTATCGGATTTAAATAAAATTAGTGTAGGACCACCTTTAAGTTACCGCCTTTGCGATGAAAAAGGAATAATCGAAATCGGTTAACGTTATCCAAAGTTATGCTGTAATATAAATAAAAAAAAAAATATTCCGACGAACTGATAACCTCCTCCTTTTTTTGAAGTCGGTTAAATAAATCATGGCCGACGAATTGAGAGAATGGTTTTACCTTACTTATCATGATAAATATGATTCTGAGACCAGTCGACCAGACTGACTAATTTCGGACTCTTTTGGTGTCATAAATTCTGAGTTGAACAAAAGTAACAAAGTTCACTTAGAAGTAAACGTTTATAAGTAAACAGAATTATAAAGAATGTTTGTTTTTGAGACTCAGAAAAGCGTGACAATTCAGACTCTAGTATGACTCCTAACTTGGACACGTATTCGCGTGCCCTTCTAAGAAGGGAAATAAGCTCAAAAAAGGATCAGAGGTCATAGAGAGGTTTTCAACACAGAATTCTTTTTTGACTCTAAAACGAGTTCGAATGTTTGTAGGGTCTTTATGCGCCTTTACAAAAAAAAAGTCAATCAGTAAATCCAAAACAAAGCAGTAAGGGTCACAGTTAATCCCAAACGAACCTGTGATAATTTGGGGAAACTCCTTACAGGTCCATTAAAAACTGATAGGTCTAGAAAAAAATAAAAATGCCCCTTGAAAATGTAATTAAATATTTAGTTGCAGCGTAAAGTTCAAGAGAATTTTGCTTAAAGCAGCTTGAATTTTATCGGGTAGTAATAGTGGGATGTGCGCTTCGGCTCCTCCTTTGAAAAGGTTAGTTAAGAAGCTTCTGACAGCAAATGTTGGGAGACGAACAACTGAACTCTTTGCCACTTTAATTATTAAAAGGAATATAAAAGCACTATAGTACACTGCATATTGTTGTATGTCTAAAAATATGCAAATTTCGGAATTAAGACCTTTCGCCCTCCAAAAAATTGATCTTTTTTAGACTTGTTTCAACCATCATTTAAATACTCACAAGCATCAGCAATACATTTATCGATGTGGTGGTAATTTTGGTGCAATAACGATCGCAGGTGAAAGGTTTCTTAATTTTCGTACAATGCACTCCACGGCATTCGAAAAATCCATTCAGTTTTGTATTGTCCTTGGCTGAGTTGATTGTTGGACCATCGGGCTTGTGATGACACAAAAAGAATTCTGACATATTTTTGCAATGACCTAAGGAAAAGATGGAGTTTAAGATTTAAGAAATAATATAGAATGTACATATGTAAGTATGTATAAGTAGTATATTAGGGAGGTCCTTAAATGTAGGAAGGCTCCACCCGTACGTCGATGCTACTATTGTCGAAGATATCACATATAAATTTTGGTCCCGATTGGAGTCGGTTAAGGCGTGTCGCACAGGGGTAAAAGTTCAGATTAGCTTATGACGACGTCTTAACCGACTCCAATCGCGACCAAAGTTTATATGTGATATCTGTGACCGATTGAGGCGGTCAGACTGAAAAAATCGCTTATTTAATTTTTAAGGACCACCCTATTGCATATACATATTTATGTATGTGTATACTTACAGGTCTGCACACTTACCATTCGAACAATTGAAGACGCCACGAATGTTATTGCAAACTGTGCCGTTATTGCAGTTGAATTTATTTAAGCGATTCATGTCAATCTATTGGGATAAGTAACAAATGTAGATAAATATTAGTCTATAGTCGAGCTTAAATTCATATTTTTCAATAGGGTATAGGAAATATAGCTTCATTTTACGAGCAAAAAAAAAAATACATGGGAGTAATATAGCTGCAATGCCACTTGAAATTCAAGTCGTTTATATATTCTTAATATGATAAATAAATATAAAGGCTTCAAAAAGTCTATCCAAATTATCTCTGCTTTTAGCTTAAACCCTTACGGTGCAATACAGAAAAAATCTTGTCATACTTCGTCTTCAAGAATTCGAATTTGACCATTTTTCCCATTCCTAAGTATAGGTTGCTATTATTTACTAAAAGTAGTACAATGACTACCATCAGACCATAGCTACATAGATCGTCCGCATATAGTTCAATAACGTCCGCAATTTTTCTGCATGGACATTACTTTTAGCCTAAAATAAATTTCTCCCAAATACGCTTATAGGCAAGAAATTTAAAATATTTTCCTCTCTTATTTTTATTAATTTTCTAAGGTGAAACGTTGAGGAGAGAGCAGTTAATGGGCCTAGTAAAATCCTATACATCCAAAGCGGCAAATCATAATATCTACCTAACGACTGCAGTGTCTTTCAAGCAGAGATAGAGAAAACCACTTATCTAACAGAGAGTAGTAAGTTTCTATCAAAGTTATTATAAACCAACCGGTCTGACTGTGAAGCCTTAAGTTTTTTATGGCCGAGGATTGATAAAAAACGGTTTGAGGGCCTTTTGAGTTTAGATTAATCCAAAGTAAAGTTTCTTTCCGGCGACAACCCTGGACACTGTGATAATAAACAAATTCCTTAACATTGGTGTAAGCCAACCAGTTCTGTCTGTAAAAGTTGCCAGAATGAAAAGGAAAGGAATCTGTACACAATTTGTTATGTCTTTGGCCTAGTCTCCATACAAGGAGACTAAATTGCTTTCTGGTTTGCCTTTTTCATTAGCTTGGTAGAGATAACTCAAGTGGAGCTATCGGAGCTCCACAATTCCATTTAAGGCAGTAAATGGTTCATAACAGAATTATAACGACATTTTTGGATTTACCCCGCTAAAAGGCCTGTGTCGCCTCTTGGCACACATGGAGGCCATTCATAATGAGCAACTTATTCAAAATAGCTATCATCCGTGTCACCATAAACGTCGAAGATGGTTTAGCTGCTCACCGATTGGATGTCTGGTGGTACGAATCAATTTTGTAATCTAATAATCCCACTCCGCACTCTCCGATGATGGTTTTCGATCAATAATTGAGTAATTTTTGAATCATGATTTGGACAGAGTTTGAATTTTCGCGAGTTTTGCACAAAGTCTAGGAATTACATTTTTATGTTTTTTGTTGTTGAATAAACCATATTTTTATACAAAATTGGCGGAAAAATATTAGAATAAAAATTGTTGCATATATTGTGCAAAATTTGCTGTGCCAATACTTTGTTCCGGCAGTGTATACAAAATCAGCTGATCTAGTAACAGCACCTTATATAAATTCGCCTTGGATATAGCGGTCATAGGCTTCTCAAGAATTTTCGCGACTGCATTGACACCAAACCTGATAGATTTGTCTATATTTTGTTTGAATCTTCGGTATTAGACAAATACAGACGGATACAATTTCATCTGCTAAACATTAAGTACTAATCTTCCAAGGGCCGTTTAGTATTTGTTACGCAGACTGAGAGGTCGCCTTTTTTGCATTTTTCGGCGACATCTACATTCGGAAATACTACATTGTTTTTTAATAGTTTTACTGGAATAATCGAAATACTGCCTTAGCAAGAGTTTCATAATTTTTAGTGGGCTTTAATTTTTTCATATTAGGGTGGTACGTTAGGATAAGAACTGAGAGCTGGTGAGTACATATAATACTATAAATGCCGAAAATATGACGAAAAAATTCAAAAAGCAACTTCTACGTTGAGTCAAAAAAATTTTTTTTTTCGAAATTGCCTTGAAGAGATACTTTAGACTCAGGAGTGTACGGCGAACTTTTTTTCACTTGCCAATTGAAAATTCCAGAATAAATCGTATTCATCATTTCATAACGTGGTAAAAAGCGAGGGAGTCAACTAATTGACATCCTGTACATAGATTGAAATTTTCTTGTTACCGATATTTTCTAGAAAGTTATAATTGCATATATATATATGTATGTATGTATGTGTTAACAAGCGGAAATACATGTGCTAGTATGTTCGTGGATAGTTAGCTAAGTTTCCGTGATGACGTCAAATTCAATCATAAATTCATCGAAATCCCTTTACGTAAACAAATCCACCGCCATACAAAATTCATAAATACACTTGTATATGTATATGTATGTAAGTGCAAAGTTATACAAAAGTAGCTATCAATAGCAGCGGCGAGCAGCGCTTTGAGTATGTACATAGTACTATTGAATACACTTCAATAAAAGTCAAAAAATGTACATTTGTCAGCAGCATACGGACCATCAAGTAGCCTCTTGAAAACCCACACATATCCATGAATGTATACACAAACACACACACACACACATGCTCAAGCCTTCACTTGATGAATAGCCATTTCCTCAAAAAAAAAAAAAAAAAAAAAA
>NW_016174145.1:0-2933 GCF_001687245.7 Rhagoletis zephyria
CGCTGGGCGAACACTAGTATCAATAAAACCGTACAAAAGAAAAGGAACAAATACGTTTATAAATAAACATATACACAACACATTCACAAAAACCGCACTCACGTACACAATACATACCAGGGATGTTGCGAATATGTGCATTCGCATTCGTTATGCGAATGATTCGCATCAAATGATACGAATGTTTTGCGAATGCGAATATGTACATGGGCAGAGTGTTCACACTAATGTTGTTGAAATGGCTCTAAGTCTGTCTAACCAGGGTGCGGGCAATAACCGGCTTTTAGCTTCAGGCGCTAAACGGTTAAGTAGTATATCAAGCAACATTAGCCGTGCTTTATTTGTCCAGAAATTTAAGCTATTAGCTTATTTTGTATGGAGGACTTACCCAACATAATTATATTGGCTTATGAAAAGCTATCTTGGCTTGTATATTGAGCAAGAGGCATTGCCATTTAGCATCAGAAATTTTCTCCTTCAGCCAATCAGAAAGAGGCAAAAACTTACTTTGACACTATTTGCAGTCAAACAACTGTCAAAATTAGGCTAACGTAGGAAATAAGCTAATTTCGTTTTATTTGACCAAGATTTAGCTATTTGCTTGTGATAGTTGAATAAAACATGCCTATTGATGGGCCTTTAACAAGTACTGCTAAAAGTCGTAATAATTTTTTATTCCTCCAGCGAAAGCAAAGGCTCGAATGTAAAATCTGGAGACATTAAAAAAATTGAAATAAAAGCTCAATTGAAGGCCTACCTTAAAGAAAAACGGGCTCATCTCGGTGAAAATCCTCTCGATTGGTGGAAAACTAAACAAAAATACGACAAATTGACAAATCTGGCCCGCAAATATTTGAGCGCTCCACCCGCCAGCGACCAAAGTGCACGGCTGCCAACTTGGCCCAAACCGTGCCATTTTTGACCCTATTTTACTTCAAATGACACTTAATTTTTCAATTCGGCACAAAGTGCCCAAATGGCGCTTTTGCAAAAAAAATAACATTTCAATACATTTTTGTGAAATCCTTTGCGTTACTTCTTTTTCTCAACTAAAATTTTCTAAATTATATTATATTATATTTCAGGACGAGTGGATAAGGATTGAGCCAAGAGCTTGTGTGAGCAATTTTTGGCAGCCAATGTCAGTTACGCGGTTTTGCAGAATGACGATACGCGGTTTTGTACTTTAAACGACGATATGTATGTGGGTATATGAATAACGATCACTTAAAACCGAACACATATTTTGTACAACGCTTTTATCAACTTGCAATATTTTGTGTGCAGTCATCTATAAAAGCTCTGCTTTGCAAAGTTCCTATTAAGTCTAGATATCAACCTCGTTGGTTCGAGAGGTAGATGTCGCGCTATGCACTACGTACGCTACAGCGAAATGGACGACAGAAAATAATAATTCTCAGTCCAATAGAACTTGTTGTANCTACAAAGTAGAAAATAAATAATATAAAAAAAACTTTTTAATATACAACGCTTTTATAAATGGACTAAAAATTAGAAAATAATAATTCTCAGGCCCATAGAATTGGTTGTAATAACTTTTGATTTTGAAATTTTAGCGAAAGTCATTATAAACAATTTATGAGATTGAAAATGAAAAGCGTGGGGCGCATGTTATAGCTCAGAATACATAGATATGAAGGTTAATATATGTACATATGTATGTATGTGGATACATGAATAAGGACCGCTTAAAATCGATCTCAGATTTGTATTTTTTCCCTGTAGAAATGTTAGGTCTATGTTATGTAGTTCGACTATTGTCAATTAAATCTAATGCTTTGTATTGCATGCGCCCCACGCTTTTCATTTTCAAACTCATTAATTGTTTATAATGACTTTTGCCAAAGCTTCAAAATCAAAAGTTATCAAAACAAACTCTATGGGACTGAGAATTATTATTTTATACTTTTTAGTCCATTTATAAAAGCGTTGTATATTAAAAAGATTTTTTTTTATTATTTANATTGTCTCTAATGACTTTTGCTAAAATTTCAAAATCAAAAGTTATCAAAACAAACTCTATGGGACCGAGAATTATTATTTTCTACTTTTTAGTCCATTTATAAAAGCGTTGTATATTAAAAAGATGGATGAAGATTGAGCCAAGAGCTTGTGTGAGCAAATCCAATTTTTGGCAACAAATTTTCGTCGTCTCAGAAAACGGATGTCGAATGTTACAAAACACGGTTTTAAGTTTAACAAATGATTTAACCATACTTTACAATATATTCAACAATTTTTAATGAGCTCGAGGCCGTTTTTTGATTAAAACTTGTTGTGGAAAAACCACAATAATTTGAAACAAGTAAGAAACTCTAAGTTCGGGCGGAGCCGAACATTAAATACCCGGCGCAAATATTAAATATATGTTTTTTCACCTTTCCGAAACCTACCGCTGGATGGTAAGCCGGGGTGTATCAATTTTGAGAAAATTAGCGTCCTTCAATTTCGAAATATTGAAGTTTCAAGCATTTTTGAAATTTACCGTTATATGAAAAGCGGCCTTAATTTTGGTCCGATTTCAAAAATGTTCAACGCTTTGCTTTCATGTGGCAAGCACAATAACCACACCGAGTTCGGTACAAATTGGTAGAACCGATATACATATATGTGATCATAAGTGGGCGGTGCCACGCCCATTTTGCAAAATTTAACCATAAACGTTTTTCTTGGTAAAGAATTGTTGCAAGCATCAATTTTGAATAAATTAGCTTCAATATTTACAGATTTATCGAAAATTTTGTATTTCTCTAAATTACCGTTATATGGGATGTGGGCGTGGTTATCGTCCAATTTGGTATGTTGTGCGAAGGCCAACAACTGTGCCAAGTTTGGAAGAAATTGGTGCAGCGGTTCCTAAGATATACACATGTAACCATAAGTGGGCGTGGCTACGCCCATTTTCCAAAAAT
>NW_016174145.1:6797-11219 GCF_001687245.7 Rhagoletis zephyria
TTAGAATGTTTAACTTTTAGGTGTGCTCGTCCTTAAGTTATTTGTTTTTGTGATTTCATGGCCTTATAACAATTATATTAAACAATTTTTATTGAGTCGAGGCCGTTTTTTAATGAAAACTTATTGTGGAAAAGCAAAAATAATTTAAAAAAATGGTAGAAGTGATAGCTATTTCGGAAATCACCACAACATCCTCATCAGACTTCTTTCAGTAGGATTCGAACCGACGATCCCCAATGAACGTAACAGGCGTGATATCGCACACCTTGATCTAAAGTGCGATCAACTCAAAAAAAATGTATGGCGATTTTTTGCATAAATCAATTCATAGGACTTACATCCAAATAATGCAAATATTTTTTTCTTCATAATTATATACATTAGGTAAAAACCTACTGTTATACCTGTTTTGTATTAATTGCGTTGAATCTACACGATCCACAAGCTGTTATATTTCCCTACCTGAATTTTGAATTAGCTCATATAAGATCTAGGTGGGCGATATAATAAGGTGACCAGAATTTTTTAACATTCCACATCCTCCACATTTAAAACACAAATTTTTATTTTTTTTATTTTAACACATAAATAACGAATAAATTAACAATTCAAAGTTTCTCTAAACACAAGTCAAACGGGGTGAGCTCTCTGATAAATAAAAAAATTTCAGGTAAAAGTGTTACCGTTTTTGCAATATTTACATTTTTTTGAATTAAAAAAAAAATCGTGCCTTGTCATGTATTTTCTTTAACTGCATCTACAAACCAGGCTATACTTAGTACATGTTTTATGTAAAATACTTCCATATAGTTGCTTATCCATACTCAAATGCAATGTAGTTAAAATATATTAAGGAACCATCATAAAATTATGACTATTTTGGGAATTTTAACTTTTTGATATTTTCTTCGTGCCTTGTCATGTATTTTCTTTAACTGCATCTACAAACCAGGCTATACTTAGTACATGTTTTATGTAAAATACTTCCATATAGTTGCTTATCCATACTCAAATGCAATGTAGTTAAAATATATTAAGGAACCATCATAAAATTATGACTATTTTGAGAATTTTAACTTTTGATATACGTTTATAAATAAACATATACACAACACATACACAAAAACCGCACTCACGTACACAATACATACCAGGGATGTTGCGAATATTTGCATTCGCATTCGTAATGCGAATGATTCGCATCAAATGATACGAATGTTTTGCGAATGCGAATGTGTACATGGGCAGAGTGTCCACACTAATGTTGTTGAAATGGCTCTAAGTCTGTCTAACCAGGGTGCGGGCAATAACCGGCTTTTAGCATCAGGCGCTAAACGGTTAAGTAGTATATCAAGCAACATTAGCCGTGCTTTATTTGTCCAGAAATTTAAGCTATTAGCTTATTTTGTATGGAGGACTTACCCAACATAATTATATTGGCTTATGAAAAGCTATCTTGGCTTGTATATTGGCAATGCCTTCAGCATCAGAAATTTTTTCCTTCAGCCAATCAGAAAGAGGCAAAAACTTACTTTGACACTATTTGCATTCAAACAACTGTCAAAATTAGGCTAACATAGGAAATAAGCTAATTTCGTTATATTTGACCAAGATTTAGCTATTTGCTTGTGATGGTTGAATAAAACATGCCTATTGATGGGCCTTTAACAAGTATTGCTAAAAGTCGTAATAATTTTATATTCCTCCAGCGAAAGAAAAGGCTCGAATGTAAAATCTGGAGACATTAAAAAAATTGAAATAAAAGCTCAATTGAAGGCCTACCTTAAAGAAAAACGGGCCCATCTCGGTGAAAATCCTCTCGATTGGTGGAAAACTATACAAAAATACGACAAATTGACAGATCTGGGCCGCAAATATTTGAGCCCTCCACCCGCGTTCCATGGATGNAACCAGGGTGCGGGCAATAACCGGCTTTTAGCATCAGGCGCTAAACGGTTAAGTAGTATATCAAGCAACATTAGCCGTGCTTTATTTGTCCAGAAATTTAAGCTATTAGCTTATTTTGTATGGAGGACTTACCCAACATAATTATATTGGCTTATGAAAAGCTATCTTGGCTTGTATATTGGCAATGCCTTCAGCATCAGAAATTTTTTCCTTCAGCCAATCAGAAAGAGGCAAAAACTTACTTTGACACTATTTGCATTCAAACAACTGTCAAAATTAGGCTAACATAGGAAATAAGCTAATTTCGTTATATTTGACCAAGATTTAGCTATTTGCTTGTGATGGTTGAATAAAACATGCCTATTGATGGGCCTTTAACAAGTATTGCTAAAAGTCGTAATAATTTTATATTCCTCCAGCGAAAGAAAAGGCTCGAATGTAAAATCTGGAGACATTAAAAAAATTGAAATAAAAGCTCAATTGAAGGCCTACCTTAAAGAAAAACGGGCCCATCTCGGTGAAAATCCTCTCGATTGGTGGAAAACTATACAAAAATACGACAAATTGACAGATCTGGGCCGCAAATATTTGAGCCCTCCACCCGCGTTCCATGGATGTGCTTGCATTAATCCCAGGATCCCGAAAATTTTGAAATATCGAATTGATAGTAAGAATTTGTTTATAAATTTTGAAGTATGATTTTTGTGAAATGCCGTTTTGACTGTAATTATCAAAAAGCTTGAAACTGTACTTTTAAATTGCAGTCTGAGCCTTTTTGGAAGAAGATTTCAATGAATTTACTCATAGCGTCGCTAATGTAAACGAAACAGAGAGTTTTAAGGAAAAGTTAGATAATTTTTTAGTTCAGTCTACTCGAAACTTCCTCAAATCGAAAAACGAGAAACGTTCTGGTAAAAGAAGTTCAAATATTTTGTAATGGAGGAGATTATGTCTACCTTTTGGNCCTTTTGGCAGTTCAGTATGTAAAAACTGCAGATCAAGCTTAGAAGACTCCGCTTTGAATGCTTTGCTGCTCTTATGAAAACATTTTAAGTGCAATAATAACAACACCGGAAATAAGGGGTGTGTGTTTTTAACCAGACTCACCAACCAACATGTATTTCGACCCGCTGAATCCGATTCTGAGATCCGTTTGACTCGTACACCCTCAAAATTTCTAGTAAATTGCGAAAAAAATGGCAAAAAACTCTCCATTTGCCATTTATTTATAGAGTAGAATAAACATGTTAAGAGAAATTATTATACCCGAGCGCACTTGTGCACAAGGGTATATTAATTTTGTTCACATAACGGTTGTTTGTAACAGCCAAAACGAATCGAGATAGATATAGACAAATGTATACATAAATGATCAGGATGAAAAAAGAAATCGATTAAGCCATGTCTGTCTGTCCGTCCGTCTGTCCGTCTGTCCGTCTGTCCGTCTGTCCGTGTACACGATAACTCGAGCAAAAATTGAGATATCTCAACGAAATTTGGTATGTAGGTTTCCCTTAATCCAAGGTAGGTTGGTATTGAAAATGGGCGAAATCGGACTTTAACCACGCCCACTTCCCATATAACGGTAATTTCCAGAAATACGAAAACTGCGATATTTTAGTAACTACTAAAGATAATTCACTCAAAATTGATACTTACAATAATTTTTAGACGAAAAACAAGAATATTATAAATCTTTGCAAAATGGGCGTAGCCAGGCCCACTTATGGTTACATATGTATATCTTGGTAACCGCTACACTAATTTCTTCCAAACTTGGCTCAATTGTGGGCCTTCGCACAACATATCAAATGGCCGAAAATTTTTAAAATCGCTCAATAACCACGCCTACTTCCTATATAACGGTAATTTTCAGAAATACGAAAACTGCGATATTTTAGTAACTACTGGAGATTATTCACTCAAAATTGATATTTATAATAAGTTTTAGACGAAAAATAAGAATATTATAAATTTTTGGAAAATGGGCGTAGCCACGCCCACTTATGGTTACATATGTATATCTTGGTAACCGCTGCACTAATTTCTTCCAAACTTATCACAGTTGTTGGCCTTCGCACAAAATACCAAATGGCTGAAATTTTTTAAAATCGCTCAATAACCACGCCTACTTCCCATATAACGGTAATTTTCAGAAATACGAAAACTGCGATATTTTAGTAACTACTGGAGATTATTCACTCAAAATTGATATTTATAATAAGTTTTAGACGAAAAATAAGAATATTATAAATTTTTGGAAAATGGGCGTAGCCACGCCCACTTATGGTTACATGTGTATATCTTGGTAACCGCTGCACNTTTTAGACGAAAAATAAGAATATTATAAATTTTTGGAAAATGGGCGTAGCCACGCCCACTTATGGTTACATGTGTATATCCTGGTAACCGCTGCACCAATTTCCTCCTAACTTGGCACA
The DNA here is from genome assembly GCF_001687245.7 of Rhagoletis zephyria. NCBI lineage: Eukaryota > Metazoa > Arthropoda > Insecta > Diptera > Tephritidae > Rhagoletis > Rhagoletis zephyria. The sequence goes on from NW_016174145.1 coordinate 11,147, forward strand.
GTTGTTGGCCTTGGTACAGCATACAAAATCGCCGAAACCTTTTAAAATCGGACAATAACCACGCCCACATCCC
>NW_016174146.1:0-11216 GCF_001687245.7 Rhagoletis zephyria
GCTTCATTTGAAATATACTTAAGAGATCACACGACTCATTTAGCAATGTGTGCGAGGATTCTTGGCCCTCCTATAACAGAAAACGCACTTCTGTGCTCTTGAGTTTCCCTATAAGAACTTTTATTGGCATACGCATCGCACCAATGTTGTAGTTGCAAGATCNAGACCAACGGTAAAGCTCATGACACCGAAAGGGATTGGTATTCCATATGGTATCACAGCGTTACTATTATTGGCCTATGTGTGAGGAGGATACTGCACCTTAGTGGTTTCAACTTAAATCAACAATTTTGACTTTACACACTAATTTTGTTTTTAAGCGCTCTTTTTCATTGGCCAACGCAAAAGCTCTTATTAGGCGCCGCGAAGTAAGCGGGCATTGGCTAGTACATAATAAAAAAGAGGCAAAAAAAGGAACGTTAGGGTATTTAGGACATTTTGCAAAAAACTATCTCGGTTTTGCGCCACACAAACGTCGCAGCCCTAAGAAAAGATGATCACGGCCAGAGGCCGGTAATGGAATTGATGACAAGTGTGCAAAGGTTAACATGCCCGCTGAAGCCAACTCAACTAACACCCTTCTCCTTCTGGCCCAAGCCCATCTAAGTGCTAAGTAAGGCTATATGTCTCGCCGAGCACATGCATTTCAATTAAGGTCTGCACACATGTCGTTATCGGCCAGTTATAGCAAAAATGGGCACTATCGTTTGCTAATCGTTATGCACGCATTGTTTGTTTACATTTTATAGGGAAAGATTAGTGAAAAGTTAGTAAGTGCATTAAAATTACATACAAATTAGTATTTCTTGCATAAAATCTGTGGAGATTGTTAAAAAGGGAATAATTGCAATAAAATTAAATAAATGTGAGAGTTTGAACTCTAAAATATTTTTGAGGAAATTGTAAAAGGTCTCTGCTTGCGTACACAAAACAATTATGTCTAGAGTTTTGCAGCTCAGCTCATAATTTTAAAATTGCAAGTTTTTGTAAAAACTTAGCGAAAGTATCAACCAAAAAAAAAAACAGAAAATATTTAGCTTCTCTAAGCGAATTTTTAGTCGCCGAATTTATTAAAATATCACGATCGAGTGTGCGAAAGTGTAGTCGTCAAGTAATCGTTGCATCGTGATTGTGGGGATGAAGTAACTATGATTGGACGACCAATGTACAGAAAGCCTAAGCCGCCACAACAACAGCCTGAAGTGGGAATGTCCGAACAACTTCTAACAGTTTTTGGCAGCTACTAAACATCGTTAGGAAGTTTAAGTTGACGCAGTTGTTATGGCTGCTTATTATTCTAGCAACCATTCATACATGATTTTTTCGTACCGTTAAGAGATTCGCCCTGGGTCCGATGGGCCCCTATACCATGTTCTTAAAATTACTCATCTGGGCTGAAAAAAATAAAAATAAATTTCCAACGAGTGACGATAACCTGTTCCCAAAATTACAAAAAAAAAAAAACAATTTTTAGCAAACCAGAACTGCATGTATCATATGAGCAACTATTCATTCAGCCGGATAACGTTCACAAGACAGTCAAAATTATTCTATTCGGACTCTTATAGTATCATGTAATGCCGTCAAGAGTTATAGAATAAAAAAATCCATACACATCGGCTATAATATTTATGTAAGTCTCTTCAAATCTGCCGAAATGTAAATCTAGAGCACCGGCCAACAGTAGCAGGTTTGGTGTACAGGAGCTATTTTTAACTTAGGACCTTATACTGCATCCAGTTCTCAAGAAAAGTTACAAGAAATAATTTTATTATTTCTGCTGTTTGAAAAACCACTTTGCTTTTGCTGTAAACTTTCTTGAAGAAATAAATTGTACATACATACGAGCATTTTTTTTATCGAGCTCTGCTAACTGATTTGAGAAATTTTTATAGAAGAAAATTTGTTTTCCATTTCTTTTGCGTCATTCTATATGAATTTTTCGTTTTCCTTGAAAGCTGGCAACATCCCTTAAAGAAAAAATGTGAACTTCCTGCGCGTAGTTTTATAGATTTTAACTTCTACAGAAAACCACAAAATTGCATAAAAAATTTAATTTATTCCGCTTTCATTTTCGCAACTTTCATAAATGAGGAGTACTGGATACTGCAGCAATCAAATGGCATCCCCCAGCTGTAGTGAGCAAACATACGGCGACCCAATCGTTACTTGACTATTTTTTATAGACTTTTGCGTTGGTGTCATGAAGCTTTTGCCTGAGAAGACCCCTAGTAAAATTTTCCGAAGAAAAATTTTCTAGAATATGTCAATCTTCTAGCGAATTCCCGAATTTGCCAATGGGTTAAAATATTCTACGAAAACATTTTCCATGAAATTTTATGATAGAGATATGTATGTCTTAAACTTTAATTTCGCTCAGACGTTTATTTTAACAATTTTTTCGACTTTTTTGAAAACTACTTCGGTCGAGACATGAAAGCTTTAGGGTTTTAAGTAGCAAGAAGTTTTCGACAGAGAAAACCCTTAGTAAAATTTTCCGAAGAAAAGTTTTCTAGAATATATTAGTACTCTAACGACCTTCAAAATTGGCTTTTTTCTTGGTTTCTTAAAGTAAGGGTCAAAACGACTCCCTCAGGCAGTAGATAATGGGTTAAAATGTTCTACGAAAATATTTTTCATGAAATTTTAATTTCGCTCAGACATTTATTTTAACCATTTTATTCACTTTTTTGAAAACTACTTAGGCCACAAAATAAAAATACGTGCAAGTCCATCGAGTGTTTTACTACTGGATGGGTATACTTTCAGAAAATGTTTACAAAGTCCGGATTGGTTTCGACTGTCGCACAGTGTTATTCAAGCTCATTCCCATAGCTGGGTAAATGCAATTACATTACAATTACATTCCTCAATAATTGTAATTTGGATTTGGATTGATTACTTTTTCAATTCCTTAGAAGTATTTTCAAACCTAATCTTCCTCTTTTAATTCCATTTCAAGGTATTTCCTACTGCAATNATTAAAAGCAGCTGCTGAAGCATACATAAAGCCGCTCAACGCACAGATGCTGCACAGCTACATAAATTCAGTACATGAGTATATCCTTTGAATACAATTTTCACATTCACGATAAGGCTTAACCGCTCTCGCCCGCAGTTTGTCAGCTTTATTTAGCAGTTTGGCGCAACAGCACATTCATATATTTATGTATTTAATCCACCCATATACACCACCCTTTGAACAGCGCATTTAATGCCATTTAGCATACAATTTACGCCTTCAAAGCAAATAGGGGGCGACGAACACAAAAAAAAAAATAAAATAAAAATAAAAAACAACAACAATTCAGGTAGAAATCGCAGAAATTCGTGAAAACAATTTTCGCCGTTGTGCGTTGTATCGTACGAGCGTACAATCAGCGATGCATGTCAGCAACACAAATCTACACTTTGTGTCAAGAGTTTTTGTTTGTTAGCCTGTCAGTCAGCCAGTGAGGCGGGCGGGCAGGCAGGCAGTCAGGCAGTCACTCGTACTAGTCTGGCCCACAGTTATGCAGTTGACTGATTGCGCGAGGTTCCATTGTTTGCAGGCAGGTACGCTGGTGCTGTTGCTTGTTGTGTGTGTGTGTGTGTGTGTGTGTGTGTGCTGATAAGCAGCAGTTGTAGCGTTACATGCACAAGTAAAACGTACAAATACAAATACACACACACACACACACACAAGTAGACTTAAATAGATGCGCTGGAATCAATTTCACACGCATACGCATGGGTGCTTACTTTCCAGCTACAACTGATTTGAAGTTAAGTCCTTTGCGAATTCGCAAATTGAATGGCATTTTGTATTTTATATACGCACCGCGTGTGCGATGTAAAATTTCGACTTTGTTTTGTTTTGTCTACCTTATGGGCAACCTGCGTTCTTTTCGCCACGAATTTTTCTTTCGAAATCCACAAAACGTTTCCTGTCTGCTACAGTACAGCAAACAGTAAGTGTAGTAATCAGTCGTAGCTCACGCCCAGACAGTGCGCTCCTATCGTTTGTCAACTTTTGTGTGTAAGAGTGTGTGTGTGTGTGTGTGTGTGTGTGTATGTACATTTTTCATTGGCATCAATGTCAACAACAGTTTTGGCGTACACGCATCGCTTACGCAATGAATCCTGCCGGTTTTTTATGCTTAGCGCTTCCTCACAGCCGTGTTAGGTTACAGGCATCACGCACGTGGTTCCACACTAAAATGCTGTACCATATATGTATGTACATATGTACATGTATGCACACGCATCGTAAACGCACCATATATTTACTACCACCTACGCATTCTTTATTTGTATTCTTCATCATATACAGCTTTCCTCGTTTGTTGTTTGAGCTTTCAATTCCACGAAATTTTCTTGTTATTTTCAGCTTACTACCCTCTTACACGCACACACGTGCAAGTGATTCGCTTAAAATATGTTGCTTTGTTTCTAGATATCTATTGCCTTTGGCTTTGATTGAAATACCATCGCAAGACTTTCGATTTCGGTGCCCTCATTCCTCTGCGCTGTAAAACGCTTCCGTGGTGTTGGTTTTTACTTGTTCTGTTCCTTTTTATTTTTTCCTCATTTCATATGTTTTTGCAATACAAAGCTGCCTTTTTTTTGAAACTGAAATTGAAAATATTTTACTTATCCGTGAAAATCCTACTTTCCTTACCCGCATCTCGCTTGATTCATTATTTATAAATTCATTTGATTCATCTGCAAATGCTGGCATACAATATATGCGAGGGGAGGCTAAAATGTTTTGGACCTAAGGTATTAAAACAAATAGCACTAGTTCAATGCACTTCTTATAAGTATTTATCATAAAAGACTTTTAGCCCAGTGGAAAAGTATTCGCCGTCTTTTTCTTTGAAATGCTCATTTTTGCCGCTGTCATTTCTTCTTCAATCGAAAATCTTCGTCCTCGGAAGCATTTCTTAAACACAGAGAAGAGGAAGTAATCGCTGGGGGCCAGGTATGCCGTGCTGAAATTCAGGTCTCCAACTTTTAATGGTGGCAAATGAAAGTCCAGACTCCCCATGCACTGTAGAAATATCTTCAAGTATTTCCGTTGACGGTTTGTTCTTCTTTGTGAAGAATTTGATGACAGCTCTGTACTCCAATTTCGTACAATGCCCGGATGACTCAAACATGGTCCTGTTTACAGCTCAATTACTAAATAAACCTTAATGATCTTAATGGCATGAATTTCAGTATTTATACTATTAATGATATAAGTGATTTCTGACACGCAGAACAAGAAATTAATGACACTTAAACATACTTAGGCTAAAAACTTTTCAGCCTCCCCTCGTAGTATATAAATCTTATAAGTTGACGCAGATCCACTTGTATCCTTTAGCACTACTTGATTGTGGATTTTTTTTGCTTTGATGCGTTTAAGGCTAACAGCTGCACCAGATAAGAGGTATTATTAGGAGCATTATTTAATTCGATTTATTTGATATTATTTTGTATTGTAAAAATAAATTTTGTTGGCCCTTTGCTTTGAAAAGAGATTACACAAAAAATAGCAGCAGATGGTTATTTCTCTCAAAACGGACCGTTAGTGTTTAAGAATCTAAAAAGTTTCATTGGGTTAATATAACTTGTATAATATTTTCTATCTACCCTTTCTTCTGCAACGAATAAGTTACAACTATGACAAGAAGTGCTGTCTTGTTGTAGCAGTACCCAGTGCTGACTTCTTCGTGAAAGCAGCGGTTAGTCGAGACAAATCGCTCGCTTAGCCAGTGCTGAGGGATGCAGCCCTTGATATAGCTCAGAGGTACCAATACCACTTCGGTCACTGAGATATGCAGAGCAGTGGCATAGATAAGGGGAGGATTAAGGGTATAGAAGTAGGTGATGTGTACCATAGGCTGTGACATTTGTACTAGTAAAACTATAGATTTGGAGCGGAGAAGTAGTTAAGCGTAATTTGGAATATTATTAAAATCATCATTTTCAATGTTATTATGCATTCAGGAAAATGCTGTACATAAGCTTTGCCGGAAAATTGCATATTTAGTTTACACGATACAGCGATTGGAGTCGTAAGGTTGGTATACTCGGACCGCAGGAGCTGATAAACTCGATACAGTTTTTGCGGCCACAGTTACTTTTTGAACTTTTGATGGTTACGAACTTTACAATAAATGATTAAATATTGTCCAACTATCGCGGCATAAGCCTGTTTTTCTGTCCTATCGACGATATTGTGTAAAATACTGAAGTCGTTCACGAATAAATTGATTGGACCTTAATTATTAATGTGGCTACAGACCTAGTAAGTCCAACATTGACCATATTTTCACAGCATGTCATATCCTGGAGCAGATACTAGATAAGAAAATCAACACACAGCATTTTTTTTTGTCGATTTTGAAGCTGCCTTTGATAGCACGAAGAGAAGCTGCTGGCTATATGGAGTGACGTTGGGGTCACAACCTTCAGCGCTGTTCAAATTGGGAAGGAACTCTCTTCGCCGTTGGAGAAAAAACGAGGTTTTATCCAAGGCGATCCACTCTGGTGCAACTTTTCCGATCTGATGTTGGAAAGCGTAAAAAGGGCTGCCAATCTGTATAACGGCGGCACCATATACAGTAAAAGAACGATGCTGCTGGCGTATACATATGAAACTAATGTCGCAGTTCTGAAACAAAGGAATGTAATTGCAACATTTTCCAGTTTGGAAAAAGAAGCTAAAGATTGGTCTAGCGGCGAATGAAGACAAGATAAAGCACCTCCTGGCAACATATATAGGACACATGTATTTCGGGACATACCTCACTGTTGGCAGCTATGTATAACTTTAAAGTAGCGAAGGACCTTGTCTACCTAGAATAAACACCGCCAACAACGTCAGGCTGTAGATCAAGCGAAGGGAATAACTCTTGTCAATAGGTGCTACTTTTGGCTAAGCAAGCAACTGAAAAGCAGAGCCCTCCTTCGATGAAAAAGTCACGCTCTACAAATCTCTCTTCATACCCGTCATTTTATACGGCGCAGAAACATGGACGATGTCGGACAAAGATGGGAAAGCTTTGGGGGGCTTTCGAGAGAACTTTTATACGCAAGATCTACGGCCCTGTTGGATGGAATGACGAACTCTATGAGATTTTGAACAGCATATACATATGTAGTTAAGAGCATAAAAATACAGTGATTGCATACAATGGAAGGACCTGTCTGCACTCTCGATGAGCAACAGAACAAATCCACACAGGAGAGGCAATTAGCGAACCGAAAAACCGACAGGCGGTTGTAGTTCCAATTAAGAAGATACCCATCTGTCCAGCGCAAAACACGTGTGGCTGATGGGACCTCCACGCTCCCTTTACCCGATCATAACTTTTAATACACCTTTTGTGCTAGCAAAAGAAAGCCAAAATATCAACCAGTAACGCGTATGTGTTAGTGGTTGGAAAATGATATGTACCCACAATAAAGTTCTGTAATCAGTTAATATCTATTCCCCAAGCATCATCTGGAGTTAAATATAATTTTGGTCACAGATGTCAAAACTTTAAGCTCGCGATGAACTATCAATAATATTAAGCACTATCGCATGATTGAAATTATCAGATGAGTTGCCTACCAGTATCGAGACATGCGGATTATTTATTTCTAAGTACGGCCATATATTTATGGCTGATCATACGCCATTCCTTGCAACCGCATACAAAATGTGGTTGACGGGTCCCATCACACTCACTTTACCCGATTATATGTCTTCAACAGAAAAATCTATCTAGTCAGTTGGTTCCAAAGTATGCATTCCACCCAGCCTACTCAGTAGGCAAATTTTGATGGTGAAGCTTTCAATTGAACTGGTGTATGATGGTCGCCAGCGCTTGTCAATGGAAATGGTAAATACTATATTATAGCCACTTAATTTGATACATGCATTCGTTGGCTTTTAGAACGAAACAAATGTACAATTTAGTGTAAATTGTTATCGAAAGAAGAAAAATTAAAAAAAAAAACGATTTAAGGCAAAAGCCTTCCTAAAATAAAAAAAATCTGTCTTGAACTATTATTTATATGACATGACTTGGCCATTGTCTTACGAAAGGTATTACTTACCGTAACAATTACATATTTATAGGCATCCGAGAGCTACGAGATAAGAAAGAAAACAATAGAAAGTGTGCAAACAATATAGATTTGTATACGTAAAAATCATATAATTTAAGTATAGCTTAAGGCGTTATGTATGGCTTAAATGTTGCTGAGCTAAAATTAATTAATTTGTTTGTGTAAAAGTGTATTTACTTAAGCTCATACAAATATACATAAATATGTATGTATGTATGTGTGAACAAACAACTACAATCAATACAAACTTCTGCCTGACTAAAGGAATGTATGTACATTTAGCCGTTAGCCATACCGAGTTGAGTTAAGTGAGACAAGAGAAAATTGTAGTTGGAAGTGCTTAACGCGCACAAAAACACCTAACTACACACACATACTTATGCATATTATTGCCACACATATACAAAATAGATCCTAACATTACCACACAACTACATTGTTTGTTAGACATTGTATGTAGTTGTAGTGCTAAAATGATTATGTTATTGCCTTGTTGTTGTTATTGCAACAAAATGTTTTGTTCACATCCGGCCAAGAGTGGCATAGCCACCTCGGGCAGCTAGCAGGCGTTTGTATAGTTTTTTTTGGGATTTTTTTTTATAAATTTTCGAGTTGCATTTATACGGTGTGTTGTTGGTTTTTGCTCTAAGTAAACTTTATTAAGTTACTTTTGTCTATCACTTAAATGTTATTCCCTCTAGTGTAGACAACAATCAAACCAGTTCGTCAGTTAGCTAGACAGGCAAGCCTTCACCGGAGCGTTCAACGCAGCAGCAGCTGCTTGACTTTCAAACGATTACTTGGCTACGACTGCTCCATCACTTAGCACCTTCAACTGCTGCAGCCACCAACCCCCGCTGCCTATTTTTCCATCCGTCATTATATGGCACCATTCTACGATCTTGTTTTTTTTTTTGCACTCTATGGCCATTACGACACCCTAAAATTTCGGATACCGAGGTCCTTAGCAGTGGAATTCAGCTATTTACGAGCACTCTTACCAATTCTCTCACCTCAGCTATTTGTTCACCCCTTTCTAGCCCGTTGGCCTGTAGAACCTTACTTTGGGCCATCGTCATTAATCTTCCTCACTTTAGTTGCGCTGGGGTCAAAAGGCTTGAGTGCGAGCAATTTATCTTTTGCAAGTTTCCGCAATTCTGTTGTTAGTGATTTTTATTTTGTTGTTGGACGTATTTTTGGCGAAAATAACGAAATAAATGCACACATGTATTTATACTGGCTGGCACATATGCGTTTACCAAAGTGTGCAAGTGTGCTGAAATCACTGCTGTAAGTACGACATATCCATGTGTAACGAAGTGTGGCTGCAGTTTGAAATATCAACGACACCCAGTGGCACAATTGTGCGGGCTGTGAAAGCTTAAACGAGAACTGAGAACTTATATTTAGTCTTTAAAGTCAGTAGTCTGAATGCTGTTTTTTGTACACAAAAAATAGGCTTTACATTTTACTTTCACAGTCTAGTGAACGGAGTAGTTTTTAAATTGTTTTCAGTCTCGAAAGTTTTTAAGCTTTGAAGTTTTAAATATAGCATTGAAGTTTTAAAAGCACAAAACATCAAGAGATTGTAGAACAGCTTCCAAGACATAACCTTCACTTTAACACTTTAACCATCAGAAGTGAAAAGGGAAGGATGGAACACTTCTAAAGAATTTCTAATGAAAAAGTATTTTAAAGTTATGTTGCTTACATATTTTATAACTTTTTAAATTGTATTGCAACCGAAAGCTCTAAGCTCGGAAGATTTTGGCTGCATATAAGATAAAGCTTAATTAGCTAAGCTACTTTATTTCAAACTTTAGTTGTGGATTAGGAGCTAAAAATCTGGCTCATGAAAACAAAGTGATTCTGAGAACTCTAAGAACATCTATATATACATTCTAGAACAGTTTTCAGGACGTCAACATAACCTGAGCTTTGAAAGCTCCGTAGAAAAAAACACAAGTAAAAATTATTTGAAACTTTCAAACCGATATTGTTTCTGGATAATGACAAAGCTTAAACCTGCAAACATTAAGAGTAGCTTTTAAATCCGCACACAAACAGCTATGTATGTTCCTAATTATATAAAATGAGACACTAGACTAGCTTGCGATCATACAAAATTTTTGTGAGGTGGAAGCTTAAATAATAAAGTAGTAATAGAAAATATTAAGGATCTCTTAAGGCTTTTAAAAGTAAATGACCTACGTGTAAATTGATTCTACTAAATTTTTTACTTTTGCAGTCCTTAGCTTTTGAAGCTTTCCAACGAAGACTGAATTTTTATTGCAACATTTTATGCAGACGAAAGCTGAAATCTTTCAAACAGCTAAATCTTTACAAGATCCGCACACATTTTTCCTACTTATGTGGCATTGAAAGCGAAAGCTCGAAATTTGAAGAAACCTAATGCGTGGATACGAGCTTTTAAAAAGATGTAAAACATAAAAATTTATGTTTATAATTATTCTATTTCAAACTAAAAACAAGAATGAGCTTCAACTGAAAATATATAAGACACCAGACTTGTTCCTCTTGGACCTCTTAAAGCTTCTAAAAATAAATTACCTGCGTGGAAGTTGATTTTACTAAATTTTGTTCATTTGCAGCCGTTAAGAAAAGCATAGCTTTTGAAGCTTTAAAGCAGGGATTGGATATATAATTTCAAAATTTTAGGCAGACGAAAGCTTAAAGATTTCCAAACACTAAAGCTTTACTTTCTGTAACTTTGAAAGGGAAAGCTCGAAGGTTATATAAACTCAATTCCTAAATACGAGCTTTTGAAAAGATGTAAAGCACAATAACTTAGTTTTTTACTTATTTTATGTTCCATGAAAGGCATCACAAAGCATTTGACGCAAGGCAGAATAGTCCAAACGTGCATTGATCCGGAAGTTGCAAAATATAGCTCCAATTCTTGAGCATAAAACCAAGGTGATATGCGTTTCGTTTGTGTGTATTTTTTTTTTTTGCAGACGATAGTTCAAAGCTATCTTAGCGTGTGCTTATCAACTTAAAGAGATATAGTTGCATGAAGATTTAATAAAGCAGAAAAATCAAGCTTATGACCCTTTAGGAAGAGCTTCTGTTGCGCTGAAATTTATAGGAAAAACACATCCAGGCCG
>NW_016174148.1:0-11211 GCF_001687245.7 Rhagoletis zephyria
CATATTTGCGAATATTTAAATTCCTTAAAGAAGTATGTTTTTTATGAACAAAAAAAAACAGCCTTTAAAGAACTTCTTCAGAAGGCCTTCAGAAGTACGTCCTACAAAAGCCCTTCTGGAAGATTTTCTTTGAGTAGCGAAAGCAGATGCCCTTCATTTTGTGCCACTCCGTACAAAAAAAGGAAGGAGAAAGGAATGACTTTCAGTAAGGCCTTTTGGAAGAGATTTTAACTCCTGACATTATCCACTGCGTGATATGTGTGACCCCCACTTTTTTAGCATACGCCTGAAGATACAAAATTAGATTTTACCCCAAGTAAAGATGGTAAACTCACCAGATATTGTTCAACATGTTAGCAAAAAATGTTTCATTATCGATTTTCGACTGCTAATGCTTTTTTTCAAAACAAGAATCTGCTAAAAATTAGATGGGTGTCTGCATTGACCTTCATTAAAAAACCAGGGCAGTTTAAGTGTGGACCAGGACACAGGACAATTTGTTTAAATCAGGACAAATCGTAGAAAACCTAGGACGTCTGGCAGCCTAAAGTAGAGCCAATTCTCAAAAGTACTCGGTTCTTTCTATTACTAGTATTAAGCAGGGTTGGGCACGCTGCACTAAATACTTAATGCACTGAGCATTTCATTACCACTATTTGTGTAGGTGGTAGTGAAATTTGAAATGCATTAGCACTAAGTGCAAAGTGGTAGTGACAAACTGGTTTCACTACCACTATGCACTTAGTGGAAATGCATTTCACTACCACTACATGGTTAGTGGCTATAAATTTTTGAACAAACCTGTTGTAAGGAAATGGGTATTAAAATCACAGATCGCCAAATTTTCCTAAATTTGTAAACCAGTGTATTTAGTCAGTGATAGTGAAATTTTCGTTCCCTTACCGCTAACCAGACAGTGATAGTGAAATTCACTATGTAGTGCTAGTGAAATTCGAAATGCACTACCACTAACCATAGAGTGGTAGTGAAATTTAAAATGCACTTCCACTAACCATATAGTGGGAGTGAAATCCTCGATTTAGTACAGCGTGCCCAACCCTGGTATTAAGTCGCCGAAAAATACTACTTCCGCGAACATAAATATCGTTTTTAAAATGCTAATTAAGTTTTCTTAAATATAACACAATTCCCTATGTATTTTTTTTTGCAGTGTGTATGAACAAAACAATCGTGTACAACAAAGATAGACTGATAAACTTGATAGAGAAACGTCCAGCTGGTGTGCCGTTAGTAACAGTTTCAAATCATCACTCATGCTTCGATGATCCGGGATTATGGGGTAAGCTGTGAGCATTAACAATTATCAATTAATTAAATAAAATATAGTTAAATACATCCAAATATTCAATAAAATAAAAAATAAAAACTTTCATTTTACAGGTGTGCTTCCAGTAAAATATGTATGTAATACCTTCAAAATACGTTGGTCGATGGCAGCGCATGATATTTGCTTCACCAATAAATACCATTCGAATTTTTTTATGTACGGTAAGTGCAAAGCTTACAATTAAATTACACCAACCAATTATAAGAAATTAATTGGATTTATTTATTTGATTGCAGGTAAATGTATTCCAGTGATACGTGGCTCCGGTGTCTATCAGGATGCAGTTGATTTGTGTATACAAAAGTGCGCTCTCGGGCATTGGGTGCATGTCTTTCCGGAAGGCAAAGTTAACATGACCAAAGAGGAAATGCGTCTGAAGTGGGGTGTGGGTCGTATCATATACGAATCGCCACAAATTCCAATTATTATACCTATGTGGCATGAAGGAATGGATGAGGTGTTGCCCAACACTGAGCCTTACATGTTGAAATGGGGCAAAAAGGTCACACTGAATATTGGCCAACCCATAGACTTGCATGATTTTATACAGGATCTCAAAGATCGCAAAGTGCCTGAGTCGGAGGCAAGGAAATTGATAACCGACAAAATACAAGATGTGTTTCATGTGAGTTTTGGAAGCCGGGATCAATTTTTTTTCTCAATATTAATTGTTATTTTCTCTCTTTGCAGCATTTACGTAAAGAAACTGTAGAACTGCATAAAAAACGGCAATAGTAATTAAGTAAATTTGTTTTAAATTATTTTATTAACGTTCTACTCATAGACTCATGGACGAAGAGGCATACACTTTTTAGCTATTATATATTTAGTCAGATATAAATGAAAAACACAGTAAAGTAGAAAATATTATGTTTAAAACCTTAGAGTAGCCCACAAAAAGTGTGACATTATCATTTTTACAGCTATCGTTCGAAAATGTTAAGCGATGTAACTCTTTAGAAAAAAATACATTATTTTTTCCTTTATTTTCCTTGCAAATACCATTGCTGTAGAAATAAAGACGCTAACCTAGTGAAAACAACGACGTATTCCGAAAAACAAATTATGTTAAAAATGCAACGTGCAATTTATTGAATATTTATGTAGAACATATATTTTTGACTGTAAAATAATTATTGTAATTTGCTTAGTTTTATGTGAATATTCAACGATAATATTATACGCTTAAAAACTAAACAAAAAATTCAATATACTACTAGAAACCGAGTATTCGTACAGATATATTGTAAAAAGTATTGTAGTAAATGATGTAAATACGATTTTAGATATGCATAAATACCGACGCCCTAAATTTATGAACATAATGAATTAGATATATTGATGAATGCATGTATTTTTATGTATGTTTAAAAATAAAATATATGTATATATTTCAACTGTAAGAGGATTGTTTGCGTTTGAGTGTTGCGCAAATTGTGTGTAAAATATTATTTTATGTGTCGAATAATGAACGCAAACGTTTAAAACATATGTTAAAAAAAAAATAATAAATTAGAAAAGAGAGCCGAAGGTCGTATTAGTGCTCCTTTTTCGGTAAAGGAGTGATCTTTCTCTCCTTTTCCTTTATTAATAATAATAATGATTATAATTAGAAAAGAGCATCACTGTCAAATTTTTAAGTATTATACATAAATATACGAGTACGAAAACGAAAACGCACTAAAACTTTTTTGCAAACAACGTAAAATTGGTGGGTCTATAACGAATGGCAAACGAACTTCAGTTACGCTGCTAGTGGCGGAAATGGTATGTATTTCAGTGGTGCTTCTTGTGTCTTTTTTCTGAAATGTACACCGCTGTGAAGGACTGCGAAAAAACATAATTTTGCTCTCGCGCAAAGTTAAAATTTCGTATAGAATTTAAACATACATACAGAGACGTAGTGTCGTTTCTATATACATCAGTTGCGTTGTTTTTTAAATACTAGCCAGTGGAAACTACTAGCAATTGTTACGAGTTTTCATGTAGTGGCGTTTTCGTATTTGAAAGGAGGATGCAAGTTTGTGTGTGTTCAGAAATGCATCAAGCCAAAGCATCAGACGCATTTATTTCTAAACTATAATTGATGGAAATGTCCAATATGTGCAACCACGGTTAAATGCCTAATTGGAGCATAGTTGCGTAAATGAGGCATTTCCATCAGTTATAGTTTATAAGTAAAAGAGACTGATGGNGTCGTTTCTATATACATCAGTTGCGTTGTTTTTTAAATACTAGCCAGTGGAAACTACTAGCAATTGTTACGAGTTTTCATGTTGTGGCGTTTTCGTATTTGAAAGGAAGATGTAAGTTTTTTTGTGTTCAGAAATGCATCAAGCCAAAGCATCAGACGCATTAATTTCTAAACTATAATTGATAGAAATGTCCAATATGCGCAACCACGGTTAAATGCCTAATTGGAGCATAGTTGCGTAAATGAGGCATTTCCATCAGTTATAGTTTAGAAGTAAAAGAGACTGATGCTTTGGCTTGATGCATTTCTGAAGGCACCCTTTTTACTGTCAATATTGGCCCTGCCCAATATTTTTGCATCACACGATTGGGCCAGCAAGTTACACCAAATTTATTTTTCCGAAATTTTTTGTTGCTAGTCTTAAAATATAATAGATTTTATAATTCCAATGGAAAAACAGTACCGATTTTTTGTTTGTATGGGAAGTGATGCAGTCTAATGTACATATGTATACAAATATGTACTAGCAGACCCGGCGGACTTCGTCCCGCCCAAAATTAATCTTCCTTGAATCTGCNCAGCAAGTTACACCAAATTTATTTTTCCGAAATTTTTTGTTGCTAGTCTTAAAATATAATAGATTTTATAATTCCAACCGATTTTTTGTTTGTATGGGAAGTGAAGCAGTCTAATGTACATATGTATGTATACAAATATGTACTAGCAGACCCGGGGGACTTCGTCCCGCCCAAAATTAATCTTCCTTGAATCTGTATAGTACAGTTGGTGGCAATTTCAAAATGGGGGAATATCATTAGTCCACAGAAATCCTATATACACAGCCTTATTTCAGATGAAATACCTTAGATGTGTTACAATTGTATTTGTAGGTGTTTATCAAGAAGTTTCTTTATTCTGTTTTGTCGCCGTAATGCAAGGACCGCAATGGTTCTGGTGGTTGATTGACCGTTGGCAATTTAACTTTTGATCCTTGGTGTTTTCGAGTGACTCCACTTGACGATTTTTACCAATAACTCGACTCCAGCGCCACCTTGCAACTCTTTTTGAGCAATAGTACATATTGCCCATACCGTTGCCAATATATTTATATCTCGAATATGAGTCAAATCGGAAAATAAATACCATGATAAAAAAATATGAAGGTAGAACCGCTGAGAGGAATTTTTCAAATTCTTGACGTTTGCAAGCAATTTAATCTCAAACAACAACAACTTTGAACAATTCCTTTTTTTACTCTCAATTTTANAAAAAAAAAAAACATCATGGCCGAGGCATTGAGAGAACGGTTTTACCTTACTATGCTTTTATCATGATAAATACGATTATTAGTAATAACTCGACTCCAGCGCCACTTGGCGTTTCAAGTTGTGAGCTTAAATTATGCAGGGACCCACTCAAACACATAAAAAAATCGTTAAAATCGTTAAAATCGTTTCGGCATTTAGAAGGGGTTCACCCACAAACACACGTACCGAATAAGTTATTTTACAGGAGAAGCAAAAACCATAAAGGCTGCGTTTCTTTATACATTCCAGATCATCCCATTTCACTGCCGGAATAAACCGAATACGTTTGAAATATACGTTAACATATCATCAGGAACGTTCTAAAGAAGAAGTAAACAAAAAAGTGGATTCCAAACGTTCAGAATGAATAAAGAAATGCAGCCAAAATGAGTATGAAAAACAGGTTGCATGTGGTTATTTTTGGTACTAACACTTTATAATATTTATTGAAGGTGTATTTTAATACATCCTACCAAAATCTGTGAAAAACGCAGTTTCGAAAAAAGTGATGGTTAGGGCTTCCGTGAATTAAGGTAAGGTTTTGTATTTACAGATATAAGTTTCAATATGTTTGGAAGGCGCAACGCACCCTTTTCCAATAACCCCTGCATTTCTCCATGAATATGAGATTGATTTCAATTACCTTGGTATCTGGTCCACATATCAGAAAAAAAGTATCCTATATGTTAATCCAGGCAATAAGCTACCTACTCACCTAATTTCAAGCAAATCGCACCGTAAATAAGATTATTTTCGAATAGATTGGTCGTCCCTGGCCCATTTACCGGAAAAAGGATCCTATATGCTAATCTAGGCAACAGGCTATCTGCGTACCAAATTTTAATCAAATCGAACCATAAATAGGATTTGTTCGAATAGATCGGTCCCTGGTCCACCTACCGGAAAAAAGTAAAGTACCCTACAAGAATTGTGTGATGGAAACTAACACATTCTCATTTATCTTACTAACACATTAGCAAATTTTGCGTTGGTTAAAAAGAGACCAAGAGAGACGGAAGATCACATGTACACAAATGTTTACATCCGATTTTTCACACTGCCCTTTAGAATTTGATAGAAACTTGTAGGTAGCTAGTGACAGAAATCTCTATCAGTCTTGCCACTCAAATGATTTGTCAAATGATAGTCACTGTTCTTGCAGGGTAGTATGACATGGCGTTTGCTGAAAGCTATTTACATACAAAATTTCATAAAAATCGGACCAGCCGTTCGCGGGATTATCTGTTACAAAAAAAAAACTTCTCTACATAATTAGTATAGGTACTTACATACATATACTTACAGTTTCTCCAAAACCTATGAAATTGAGGAAATACATATCGATGGCTGAGTGGCAGATCGACCTATCTCGGCAGCCAGTTCGAAAAAGAAAAATTTTCAACAACACTCTATCTCAGAAAACTTTTCAAGAACGCCCTACTTCAGAATATGATTGAAAAACGCCCTACCTCAGAATTTGGTTGAAGAACGCCCTATCTCAGCTTATTTTCAATGTATTTTAGTTTGAGATAGGGTGTTTCTGAACCGAATTCTGAGATAGGTCGTTATTCAACCAAATTCTGAGATAGGGTGTTTTTCAAGAAAATTCTGAAATAGGGCGTATTTGAATCAAATTCTAAAGTAGAGCACTCTTGAAAAAATTTCTGAGATAGGGTGTTTTTGAACTGGCTGCCGAGATAGATCGATCTTCCACACATCCATCGATATACTGCTTTGAACAAACAAATCGTACTTCGGGAAGATTCTATTACTTCACGTTACAAGCTTACATGCTTCTAAACACTTATTTATAATCAACGAGAAAATTTGAAAAATTTAACTCTGAAATCCTTGCACAAATTTAAAAGATTCCTACAGCTTTCAAACTCGCAATTCATTTTTCATTTTACTAAAGTGACTAATTTTTGCTTTAAAATCTGTTGTTTGAATTTTTTCAATTGCAGTTGAAAAATATTCTTTTTTGTGGCTGGTAGCTTGATTTTGATAGAGATGCCATAATGCCAGCACAAGTCAAATGGCGGCCATGGCGGCCAAAGTTATTATGTGAAACTACCCTCTTTTTGGTAGCATGTATTTTAGTTTTATTTAGTCAGTGGTGTTGTTTGTTTTTCATAAGCTCAATTTAGTTTCTTCAAGATTTGTTTTATTAAATTCGCTTATTTTTTCTGTTGGTATTCAATTTACGCGATCGCGATAAATTAAATCTGACATTTATCCTTTACCTTTGCGTATGGACCATTTTGACTCTCCAACCACTGGAGACGGCTTAACTTGTTTACAACGAAATAGAGGCACTGACAAGTGAACAAAGCTTTTGTTTGTTTATTGTCAAGTAAATCAAAATATAAACAAATTTACAGGCGCATAAAGAACCAAACATAAATAAAAATATTCCGTTAGCACTGCGAGCAAACAATAATAGCAAAATAGAAACGAAGAAACGAAAATCCTGCAGCAACGAAAATAAATACTAAAATGTAATTAGATAAATTATTTTTCCTCTTCCCGCAAATCTTGATTTAAATAATTTTTCACGAATTCTCCACTTATTAGGGCATTACTACAAGTGCCGCCATTCAATGAGCAGGTAATTGTCCTGAACACGCCAAATCGCAATGAGATACTCAAGGAGGGACTGCCAACGCACACCAAATATAAAATTTTGGGCCGCGGTGCCTTTGGGACCGTCTTTAAGGCGATTTATCGAGGTATGTAAAATGTTTAAATGTTTTATTGTTTCCGAAAAAATATTTACAAACAACTTTCGGAGCATCAATTTGAAGTATTTTTATATGAAACGTAAATGTCTAAACAAAAATTTCTAAAGCATATTGATAAGAGAAAATGGTGGTAATGCAGTGTAAGAAAAAAACTTAAAGGATTTTTTGTGGCCAAATGTATATAATTTCTGTAATTTGACATTGGCCATAAGTGCTTATTTGTTACATATGTATATAAAAAATAAATAAAGAAAACCATTTATGTACATAATTTTCGAAGACCACAAGGATCTGTAGGAATTACGTACAAATGTACATAAACTAATAAAGCAGCGAATCTACAAATTTATCGGCGCCTTTACATAGAAAAGCTCCACCTAACATTTGTGTTCCTTTAGGAGTAGTTATAAAACTTAATAAAAATAAAACTTCTTTTGCGAATTTCTGTAAATACTGGTATTTAATAAGTACTGAAACTAATTTATTGACAAAGTACTTATTTTAAAATCCTATTAAGCCTTAGAGAGTAATTTACTGATTTATGTACGAGCCTAAATTAACTTTGTAATCAGTTTGACGGTGTGTTTAAACCAATTTGGTACACGAACTGGTGACCAGATTTCTGTGGCAAAAAATCTAATCCGAACCTTCAATTTTGTTTTTAAAATAAAAAGGCATAACATCTTTTAATACAGTTTTATTTAAAACAAAACAAAGACAAAAACTTGTAAAATGATAGCAAAAATGTACACAATATATACTGTGGCGAGAATGTAAATAGGGAAAAGATATTTAGCAAATTCTGACTACTTATCTTTGCTTCAAAAATATTTATTATTTTTGTATGAAAATATAACCGACCATCTAAAAAAACATATAAATCAAATTTCTAACTTTGTAGAAGGTTTTTATAAATTCAACGAATTTAAATAAATGTTGATAAAATTTTTAAAAATTTTAATCAGTTTTTCTAGAATTTTTTTGAGTATGCAGTTTAGTAGCCCCTTAAATTTTATTGTAACAAAGTTTAAGTTTGAAGTAGCTTGGACTTACCGTATACCGTATACTTACCGTAAAGTATGTTCAAAAATTTGTTTGTATAGAGTAAATGAGTAACACCTTCCACAAAAATAATCTAGCAAAAATCAACGGTTAGTTCTAGCTACTTCAAATTTTCACTTTGAAGAAATCTAATTAAATAGCGAAACATTTTATAACACTTGTCGAATTTTGCAAATTTTCGTGCAAAGTTTGAAACTTAGACATACATGTTTTTTGTTAGATAACGAGTATACTTTCATAAAAATGTAATAAACATTAAATGTCGCCAAAGAATGCTAAAATGTCTCTTCCCTATTAATATTTTCGCTACTGTATCTACAACTTATATTTTTTTGAGGGAATTAGTATCTATTATTTTCTATAATTTCACTAAATTCAAGTTAGAATCGTTACATTAAAAAAACAAAAAGAAAAACTTAACAAAGAATTGTACTAGTTATTTTTAAGCAAAAAACAAAACCGACTTCAACTCTCATATACAAATTTAAGAGTACCGTTAATTTCTTAATGATCTAATGGTCGAACCTAAACCAAATTGGTTTGGGACCACCTCTGTGGTACTACCTTTCTTTATAGAAATCGGTTAACGTGGTCCAAAATTATGCGGTAACATACATAAAAAAATATATTCCGATGAATTGATAACTTCCTTTTTTGAAGTCGGTTAAAAAAATTTAGAGAAGAATGATAGACTGCAATATAGCGAGAGTACCAGTTTGATAGAAAAAAACATAACCAAAGATCGTAGAAAATAAGGACGCTGGCTATGTTTATAGCCCTCTTATATTTTGTACGAAAAAAATTTTTGGGCCAGAGTATAGGGAAACTCTTATTAAATTAATAACGAAAATTCTGATCATCGGGACTTAATCGGAACAAATATGAAAAATCGGGACACTTATACGTCCTGACTTTTAAAAAAATTTTCTGCGGAACAATTTTCTGAAAATCCGTATGACCGTAGTCATAGGCTATGTAGATATATAAAAGGCGTAACAGATTATATACAAATTGAAATTTTAATAATGCATGCATCTCTCTGGATATATTTCTGTGGGCTTTTGACAAAACAACTTCTCTCGAGTGAGGTCATTTTCTCTTCAAAGCAGCAATTCATTGAGTTGTCAATGATATTTTTATGTTTAGTCATCAACAGGGTTGTTCAAGATGCTATCTTAATGCAAGTTAAATAAAAATGTAAAATTTTTAAATAAAAGTTCCTTACAATTTACTTTAATTTCCAACTTACAAACAACACAGAAGTTGTTTTGTCAAAAGTCCACAGATTTGTAGGAGAGTACTGGAACTTGTTATTAGTATATACGAAATAAATTCCCTATTCATGGAGAAAAATTTTATTGGGTCGTAATCTATGGAATTATTTGACGTAGTGTTCTGAAAATTTTAACGAAGGTTTATGTTATCAGTACCATACGGATAAGAGGCAGACGCCACCTTTCATATAATCTAAAACCTCTGTGATGCGCACCCAACGCTCGTATATATACTCTTTTTGGTAGTATAACAGGCTAACCTAATATTCGCGGCTTGCGTTTTTGTACGCATGCCGTCGATTTTTTTTTTTGCGTCACCCGAAATTGACTTGCATGCGTTTGCATTTGGTTTCATTGAGCGAAACGTCAAATCAAAATGTCACGCAGAACAAAAATTGGAAATTGAGTTAGCTTCATACGCACGCCGTTCCATTTCGGTTGATCTCATACAAGTTGCATGTGCATGAGAAATTTTTGACAATAAATTGGCGGCGTGCGTGAATTAATATTCCTGTAATATGGGTTCCAAAAATTTAAACTGCGGTTTTTTTCAAAAATACTGCATTTATACTTTTTTAGTGCCAACATTTTTTAATACATAGGCTGCATTTCTTTATTCAGTCTGAACGTTTAGAATGAACTTTCTTGTTTACTTATTCTTTAGAACGTTCCTGATGATATGTTAACTTATATTTCAAACGCATTCTATTTATTCCGGCTGTGAAATGGGATTATCCGGAATGTATAAAGAAACGCAGCCATAGTGTTCGTGGAAACATGGCGTTAAATGCCCAAAATTGAATTTCAAAAGCCTTAGTATTCCAAATGTTAGTCAGACTTATAAGCGATCTGAGTGCCATATTTCATCTAAATCCGTGTAGCCGTTTCCAAGTGAAGAGAGGTCTCGAATAGTGGTGGTTTTTAATTGATCAAATTTCAAATCACCCTGTGTACCCCAATAAAAAAGTTCTAAATTATAAAAATAAAGCTTTATCGCACATTTACAGGCTAAGGGGTTTAATTCGATTTCCCATTTTTAAAAATCGAAAGAACGGTGGAAAACTAATGACTGTCATAAAAAATGTCTTCTCGTATAATATACATACATATATACCTAGTTAGTACGATATGACTTTTCAAAAAGATTGCCAGCCTAATCAATGATCTTTTCAAACTAAAGCTTTCATAAAAATCTTTCGATTGATACCCGAATTTTAATATTAATAAATAAAACCCATGTATAAGTTAACTAAATTCGACCATTCAAACAGGTGGAAATCCCCTT
>NW_016174150.1:0-11210 GCF_001687245.7 Rhagoletis zephyria
CTGGTGGTAAACGAGGACAAGACGAAGAATCTCCTGTCATCAAATAAACTGTCAGCACATTCGCGCCTTGACACCCACGTCACTGTTGACAGTTACAATTTCGAGAAAATAGAGAATTTTGTTTACTTGGGAACCAGAATTAACACCGATAATAATGTCAGCATTGAAATCCAACGTATAATCACTCTTGCCAACAAGTGCTACTTTGGACTGAGTAGGCAATTCAGGAGTAAAGTCCTCTCTCGACGTACGAAAACCACGCTCTATAAGTCACTCATCATGCCCGTGCTGGTATATGGCGCAGAAGCATGGACAATGACAACATCCGATGAGGCGGCTCTTGGGGTGTTTGAGAGAAAGATTTTGCGGAAGATTTACGGTCCTTTACGCGTTCGCGACGGCGAGTACCGCAGACGATGGAACGATGAGCTGTATGAGCTTTACAACGGTATGGACATAGTGCAGCGAATTAAAATACAGCGGCTCCGCTGGCTTGGTCATGTCGTTCGAATGGACACCGACGCTCCAGCTCTTAAAGTATTCAACTCGGAACCCGCTGGTGGTAGCAGAGGAAGAGGGAGGCCCCCACTGCGATGGAAAGATCA
Organism: Rhagoletis zephyria; assembly: GCF_001687245.7. NCBI lineage: Eukaryota > Metazoa > Arthropoda > Insecta > Diptera > Tephritidae > Rhagoletis > Rhagoletis zephyria. The sequence goes on from NW_016174150.1 coordinate 606, forward strand.
GGTGGAGAAGGACTTGGCTTCACTTGGCGTTTCCAATTGGCGTCAGTTGGCACAGAGGAGAAACGACTGGCGTGCTTTGCTGAACTCGGCCAAAATCGCTTAGGCGGTTACAGCGCCAAAAAAGAAGAAGAAGAAGAAATATTTTTTGCTTAGCACCATATAAAAAAGTGTTTTATGTAATGTACATAAACGTGATATATTTACATATATTTTTACACATACATATGTATGTATGTACATACATGTGTATGTAATGTTGCATAACAAGCCAATTAATTCGATTATTTCTTCTGTTTTTTTTTTAACTGCGTGAAATGAACTGATTTTATGAAATAATACATTTACTTGTAATTTTTTATGGAATCGGCATCGGCATCAGCATCGGCCGATTCTTTCCCCATAAGCCGATTAATCGGCATCGGCATCGGTACCTGAAAAAAAATTGGAATCGGTCGGACTTACTCACAGTGACCTTGTACCAGCTATACAAAATCTATTCATGCAACTCCCGCTACGCAAGTTAGCGTAGAGCGGGCGTTCTCCACTTTAAAATATATAATTAATGACTATAGGTCGGGTTTGAGTGATGATATCACTGAAGCGATATTAATGTTACGGCTCAATAAGTTTTCGCATTATTTCTTAACAGCGTTTTGTTCACTATTTGTTAATTATTTAATAAAAATAAATAGCATAATGCTACGTACTACTACATAAATTTTGCTTAAAATTTTCTTCTTAAATAATGAAACAAAAAAACAATTGATATTTCCTTTTTGATAATCAACGATTTTCATATTTTGTTTATTCATAATAAACAAATGAAATTTTTTGATAAGTTGTTTTTTTAATAAATAACGAAACGAAATATTTTTGTTTATATAGTTATGCAGCCCTGGGTTACTGTCCTTTCGAACTAGTTTTTGGAAAAACACCTCTGACTTACGAAATCTTACAAGAAAACATAGTTAGCCCAGTATACAATTACGAGGCCTACGACAAAGAAATAAAATATAGGTTACAAATAGCACGGCAAAGAGCTAAAGGATTAGTGCAAGAAGCAAGCAAAGACAAAAAAGTTTGTTAGCGTAAACACAAAACTTATAATTAATTTTCCATTTAATCACTGCACGAATAAATAAATAGCTTCAACAAGAATGTACATTCATACCAAAATAAAAATCTTAACCGATTTTACATTTAATTATGTCATAAAATTATACCGCATGAATAAATAAACAAATAAATGAAAAACAGACACACACAATGAATAAAAGAAACTCAAGTAATTTGTAGTTATGTCATAAATTTTAATTGAAATAGAATGTTCATACATTGACCTCACAAATGTATAAGCATTATTTTATAGAGAGGAGGTGTAGTGTATCAGAAATGCATATCTACATAACAAAGTTCCACACGCGCCAAAAGTGCATTAAGCTTATTTTGTCGGTAATGCAAACAAATTGTGGTTCACACGAAATATTATGGAATGCTTGATTTCTGGTTACACTGCATTCTCCCATAAGCATATTTTGCTAAGCTAAGCCAATGTGCATTTGCATGTGCATAAGTGTCTGGCTGCACATACATGTGTTTGTAAGACTAGTATATAAGAATTGTAATAAATATGTATTATAGAAAATAAGAAAACATAGAATTAAATAAATTTAAATTTGTATAAATTAGGAAAGAATTAATAAATAAAGAACAATATTCGATAAGCGCTCGACTGCGCCACAACAAATTTCTTGTCGTTTTATTACATGGCGATCCTGCCAGATCTAGCGGCAACTTGCCTTTTATAGTGGCAAGCTGCCTTTAAGCGGCAAAAGATCCTTATGTAGCGGCAACTTGCCTTTTATAGTAGCAAGCTGCCTTTAAGCGGCAAAATATCCTGCCAAATCTAGCGGCAATGCCTTCGTACTGACAGAACACAGTTAGTAGCTGACGTAGCTGTCAACATTAAAAAGCTACACAACCTCGCCAACCGGGCAACGTTTCGACCTAAAAATGAACAAGTTGGTGTCCATTGCCCACCAGCAACCTCCTTTCGGCGAACCGGAGGTCGCTATTTTCATCACCGGTTTGCCTCAGCCAAAAAAGCTGCGCTGAACGTNCAACATTAAAAAGCTACACAACCTCGCCAACCGGGCAACGTTTCGACCTAAAAATGAACAAGTTGGTGTCCATTGCCCACCAGCAACCTCCTTTCGGCGAACCGGAGGTCGCTATTTTCATCACCGGTTTGCCTCAGCCAAAAAAGCTGCGCTGAACGTGCTAATCAGAGGCTCATACAAGCTTATTTGAAAATTTACAATAGGAAACTTCAGGTAAAAAGCAACCAGGAAGATGACTCTATGTAGGCTGTTTAGCCAAGCAAGAAATCCAGACGGGAAAAGGAGAAAAAGGTGTCGTTAATTTAATATCAAAATAATAATTATTAATATTTTGGCAATCTAACGGCTGCCTATTGATTGGCAATAATTCGAATTTCGAAAGTAACTGGCACTCTAGTATAAATATAGTCTCAATCAAAACTCGTTCGCTGTCAAATTAGTAGTGCTTTTTATTCACACAACTCGAGGGAAAGTTAAACTTCTTCTCTGTGCCACCGTGGTCCCTTTTTTTGCAACACATATTATACCATTTAAATACATTTTAACTGAATATTTTATTAAAAGTACCTTTACAAACCTATTTTCCTTACTAGCGTCAATTTATGTTTACTTTAACATTTGACATTACTCCTCTTCTTCGCAGGTATAATCGATAAAACTAGGTTGAACACAAAAAAGTTATCGGTTTAATCTGAGATGTTTTGAATTGTAATTTTGCATGGCTAATCTCTTTTTCTAATAACAGATTAGGGAGTTAAGCTCGAAAATTAGGATACTCTTTTCATATGTTAAGCTATTATTAGGCGATTCAGTTACATACATACAAATGTAGGTTAGGTTAGAAATTAAACATTAATTTCACTTAATTTTATTCATTTTGCTGATTTAATTTTTTTATTCATTTTCATTTTTAATTCTTTTAATACATGAAATTATCGGTATGATTGATAAAATATGATACCTGTATATACCCTGTAGTCAAATGAACTAGCTGCAAACTACCTCACAACTAGTATGAACCGCATGTCCAACTAGTCAGCCAACTATCTTTTTTCCATGCAATCAACTGGTATTTTTAACATGGGGATGTCCTACGAGATGGCAATTGTCAGATTTCGGTCAGAAATATACCAGTCTCATACTAGTTCAAAATAGACTGAAAAATACTAGTTCAATTACGGACCAAAACCACTACTTTGGTAGTCAAAAAATAAAATGAATTCATGAATATACTCTAAAAAACTTTTGATTAAATACACTTTAATATACATATTACAAAATTTTATTTAGTAGCCTTAGATATGCCAATAATTAGTGTTAAATTTTTTGAGTAATAATTAAAGGCAAAAATAAATACACAAAAATTCCAAACTTTCGAACATAAATTTAAATGAATTTTTCAATAAATATTATTAAAAGTAAAAGGTTTCAGGTAAAGTAAGTACTATTTTTTTTATCTTTTTTAATAATATTGAATATGCAAAACAAAATATTTTAGTTAAAAATAAAATAAATAGTTTAGTTCATTTTTGAGCGAACTAAAACAAAAATATAATTATAGTTTAAAAAACTAAAACCGCGCTGTTATAATTTCCATTCGTACTGTATGTACAGGTATTTAACTTGAGAATAGAAATCGCTGCATCTTTTAGGCGCATCAATATAACATAGTTACATCCGGAGCTAATAAAAGGGAGGTAATAAAAGTTTTCATTAAAATAAATTAAATTCATTAACTTTGGATATTTCAGTCTATTCTTTTTAAAAATTTATAAAAGTAATAGTTAATGTTTAAAAGGTGAGATTTGGATAAGAATAAAATAAATAAATAATTCAAGCAATTGTTAATTTTTCTTAACCTTTGTCTATAGTTTGGCTTGTTGATTGATAATAGAAATTAAAAAAGTCAAAAATAATTGAAAGTTTTCAAAAATAACAAAAAAATTATGTAATTAAAGTTAACGAATTAAATAAATTATTTTTTAAGTAATTAATTATTAGTCATTAAAAAGGTGCTAATATCGGTATTTAATCATTAAACGGCTGTTCAAAAAAAACATGCTTTAATTAATAATGATTATAAATATTAATCATTATTTAACAGGTATGGTATAATTGCGAGTACGTACTCTCTTTAACGGTTATCAATAGACCCAAATAAAAGTTATAATATTTGGTGTACTTTATTGTATTAAACTGTCGAAGTCAAATAAAACAGGGCATGTATAAATCGGTTTGTACTTGGTACGAGTCTGGTAATTTTCGAACTAGTTCGGTTTCTGTCAGGAAATTCTAGTTGTAAACTAGTATTATTCCTGACTAGTTTGGGATTTCACTGCAGGGTACTTATGACTCAAAGGCGTTAAAATATTTGGGAACACCGCATCAGTTATTGTTTTTGAGCTTATAGTTTGGGCATTTCTATTTGTATATATTCCTAAATTTACTTTTTCTTTTCGGAATATAATCTGTGGTTCATGTAAATGATTTTTGGGAGGGTTGTGTTGAGATTGAAGTTGCAGGATTTTACCCGATGCTTTTTTGTTCCGTACGTTTTGCTGTTATTCACTTTTTACTCTCACTTCAGAGAGCAATTTTGCTGTTTGACCTTTTTCCAGGATTTTACACGAAAAGTAATGGATCAGAGGCTATTATATCATCCATACATATGCATATTATACATACATATCGTCGTTTAAAGTACAAAACCGCGTATCGTGGTTCTGCAAAACATCGTAACGGACATTTGTGCCAAAAGAGATTTATCCTCACCGGAAGCTTCTGCCATACTTGGATATAAGAAGAACAGATAATTAGGGATAAAAGAGAGAACCGGTTTGAAATAAGACAAGTTTTACTCTCTCCTATAAAATTTTGGCAACCTCACATACGCGGTTTTGCATTTTCTTGATACGCAGTTTTGTACTTTAAACGACGATATATTCCTGTATGTTCATCAGTTATCAGCGGTCCCAATAAAAATGATTTCAGCATTTTTTTTAATTTTCGCCTGGCTTTTTATTATTATTACAATGCTTTTATCAACTTGCAATGTTGTAGTGTATCTAAAGAATTTTATTTTTATAAAATTTCAATTTTATGTATTTTTAGTTTCAAAGACGAAAAAATTCTGAAGTACAAAAATTTTCTTTTTGATTTACATAAATGTAAAAAGAACTTAATTCAATAATTTCAAAAATAACAAAGTACAAAAATGAACAGAGTACAATAGTAAATAGTATTAACCCTACAATACTCCCCCTTCCAGAGAGTTTTTATGAAATAAAACCCCTCATTGAGGAGTGACGAAAGCTGAACTAGAAACACAAAATATATGATATCAATTTCAATAAATTGCTAAAAATATTCTCTTAATCTAAATTATGCATTCAAATCGATGTGTCCATTGAAACAAATAATTTTTCGAATACGGAATAAAGGATGATCATATCCTTTGTNTTTATGAAATAAAACCCCTCATTGAGGAGTGACGAAAGCTGAACTAGAAACACAAAATATATGATATCAATTTCAATAAATTGCTAAAAATATTCTCTTAATCTAAATTATGCATTCAAATCGATGTGTCCATAGAAACAAATAATTTTTCGAATACGGAATAAAGGATGATCATATCCTTTGTATTCGAAAAAAAAAAATATTAAAAAAAATATGAGAAATGATAAAAACTTATCAACTTGGTACCAAGTTTGGACACAATAAACAACTGTATTCGTCAGATAGTCTCGTAGTTTATTTTTGTTAAGATTTCTACCGGGTGTGGGGCGCACATATGCGCGTTTTTTGAGAAGTTTTACTTCTATCACGTGTACGGTGATGCACTCGTGCTATTAACCTAATGCTTTTTTCTCAAGTAGTTTTGATCAGTGGCAATTTATACATATGTATGTAAGAAAAGCGGCACATTGGGTGAACTAAATGCATTTAACATACATATTTATGTACAACTGCGTCTTCACAGGTTGGTTAAGTGCGGGTGATAAACCCATGTAGCATAGTTAATACTGTGTACATACCTGCAATTAAAATTGGGAAAAATGTTACAATTTCGGCATGAGACTGAAAAAAACTCTAAAATACACACAAATTGTGGTTTCCAAGACATGTACGACGTGATTAGCACAGCTACATCCTTCAACTTGTCAACTCGCGGGAAATTCCCCGATTTGCAGGGAATTTCGGTTTAAGTGGCAATCGGGGAATGGGCGATTTTTTCCGGGAAATGGGTATGTTATTTTCATATCTTAAAGTAACCAAATTAGACGGATATGTTAATTTTGACCCTTTTTGGATCGACATTTTTTCAATTTGAATAGCAATATCTCCACAACAAGAGTTTTCCCAGATATAAGCTATATACCAGATGAAAGCTAAGGTTTTGGGCTAGACTTGTGGAAACTAAGAATAAAATCTGGTCAGTCGATTTTGAGTTTTTGAGAAAATGCCCGAAATGTATATTTCCAGCAGTCCGCTTTTTAGTTTTCTGGCGGTAAAGTTATGATATATTTATATTTTATGAACACAAAAGATAGCGTTAGATAGCTTGTTTGAAGACCCTTCTGAAGACCAGACCGATATCCACATCAATGACATGGATTGAGTAGTGCGGCCTCATGGTAGTTTTTAAAATTGCCTTTTTTCGAATTTCAGGCAGCAGCCGCGCCCACACAGGCATATGTAGTGGAGACACGAACCAAAACATATTTAGCACTATATCTTTCCAACTAGTAGCCGGAACTCAATATATAAGGTATTGTTTGAAAGGTATTGGCCCATAAAATAACACTAAATATGTTGGGTGTACCCACATGCCCCCTTAAACCGGCAAAACCAAAAAAACGTTTTTTGTTTCGCAACACTTTACACTTGAATACATTTTCCTCAAGACCTTTCCAACGATGTCTCAAACATGTCGATTGGACGTCTGGATAAAAACTTCCAAATCTCGTGTATATATAAGCGAGTCATTTCAGCATGCTACTGTGGCTGCTTTCGTTACTTGCGCGCTCTGCCGTGCGCTGTGATAAGCGAGTCATTTCAGCATGCTACTGCGGCTACTTTCGTCACTCGCGGGCACTGCCGTACGTTGTGATAGAAAGTATAGACTAGGGCATAAAAATTTCCATACAAAATCACTTCGTCATCGTTTTGCATACACGTGAAATGAGAGAAGAAGACAAAAAGAATGTGTGTGTAGGTAATTCGGCCTTAAAGTAATAGATGGCGCAATATTTATAACCTAATCGCAATGTATGTTTGTAAATCAGAGGTGGGCACTCACACTATCACACACATGCGCTTGTGTGCTAAGGAGCGAAGTTTGTTAAGCAAAACTGCCAGTGCTCGGACTTCACCACATTTGTGCAATAGATAACACTTTTTTTTGCTAAATTACATTTCTACTACTTCTACCACCGTAAGCTAAAAAACTTTCAGATCTTGAAACTTTTTTTTTAATTTGTTCATTTCCACATTATGATAAGTATGATCATGGTTGCCACATGCCAAAATTTTTTTCTACCAAAATCCCTTAAAAAAAGTTACCAAAAGTTACCAAATCTTCACTACAAAATTTTCACTTCTGCACTGAGAAAAAATATACTGAATAAAACTTACTGAATATACTTACATGCAGCAAGAATCTGAGCCTTTTGAAATAAATTCAATATTTTTATAATTTCTCAATTTTTGATTATTTATCAAGTGCTCTCAGTTCTAGCACAGAAGTTCAAATCTATTTTCTAAATAAATTCTCAATATTGAAAATCCTATTGACACTTATAATATTTTTTTTTTATTAGAAAATATTTTTTTATCAACTAATTACTGCATGGGCCGATATCCTCATTTTCGTTGTTCGTCTTTTCGACAGCGTAGGAGTATGATGTAATGTGGAACGATTTTCCGTCATCCCTTGCCAAATTTGGTTTGGAGACAAAACCGGTTTCCGCGTTGTGCCATCTTCAGTCTAATTTTTCGTTCGGAATGTGCCGATATTTGAACCTGGGACTCACGGAGTAATACCACCGGCCCACAAAAAAAAATTTGCGGGTGCTTTTACCCGTCCTTTTGACGCGTATAAAATTTCGATTAAATTGCGAAAATTGCACATTTTTTGCTATTTTTTTCGGTGTACTGTACATGTCAAACGGACATCAGATTCGGATCCAGTGGGTCGAAATGCATTCGGTAGGTGGGTCTGGTAAAAAGCACGCGACATTTTTTTTTGTGCCGGAAAATTGCAGGATTGCCGAACAAACAGTATTTCCAGTATTAAAATGTGAGATCGGAAAAATTCGATAGTTGTTTTAGAAGTGTAGCCCGTAGTGCTGCCACTGCAATTCAAATATTTCCGGTATTCGAATATGAGATTACTCTAATTTTATCGAAGTAATTTTGTAGAATTGTCAGTAGTGCTGCCACTGAAACTCGAAGGGTTTTTATAATTACCCACATGAAAAACATAACTAATTTCTTTCTAGTAAAAGATGTTTGGTTGCAAAAGTTACCAAAATGAAATGAAAGTTACCAAGTTATTCTGTCGCTTTGGCTTTTTATTTAGAATTTTTAAAAAAGTTTTGGGTATGCAGTTTTATAGCCCATTAAAATTTAGTAGCCCAAAGTGCAAATTTTAAGCGCTAAGAAATTGCGTTGATTTTTAATGATTGGCAGTTTCTTTTATATGGAAGAAAAAAGATAAACATTAAATAAATAAAAAATATAAATAGCCAAAACTGGTCAAAATGCATATAACATATTTATAAATTTACTAGCCGACCCGGCGTACTTCGTCCTGCCCATAATCAGATTTTTAATTTAATCTTTTTGGTCCAACACTTTCTCCAACAGTCCACGATTTCCATTGGCAAATTCATTGGCTAAGATTATGGTTTGGTGGTCGTTTGCCGCCTTAAATAAACTAACGAAAGTGTTATGTCCATGAAGAAGGTCCCCGGCGGCAACAATGATCCGGATCTATAGTGAATTTGCCCTAGAAACTGTATCTTATAGTTGGTGGCAATTTCAAAATGGATGCGTATCCTTGTTCAACAGAAATACAATATACATACATAGACTGAGATGAAATACCTTAAAAGCCAGTTTCACGAAAGCAATTTAAGTGAAAAATAATTTTTCTGTCAGGTTCTATATTAAATTAATTAAACAAATAAATCTTCATAAATTGCTTTTATTAAACTGGCTTTTAAGGTATTTCGACCGGTAGTGCTTTGAATTTTACCACTGCTCAAATCAACCCTGGTATGTCCGAATGAAGCCTTAACGCATAATAATATTGGCGAATCACGTCCACTAGACCAATCGTAATACACGTAGGGATGCAAATTTTGGGGAGTAACATCGATGTTTCGATGCATCGGTAAAATGAACATCGATGCTAAAATACATCGCTAGAAAAACATCGATATATCGATGAAACTGGCATCGATATATCGTCTATTTAACGATTTTAGGAAATTGTAAACGTCGATGGCAAACATCGAATTTCCAACCGATAATATCGATGTTTCAAAAATAACGATGCATCGTTTGCATCCCTAAATACACGAGAGTTCGATATACTCAATGGTGCAACAGGTCGATTTAGTCTGACATTCACGGCACCTTTTCTCACTTGTCGATTTTTAGTAATAACTCGAGCTCAGCATCACCTCACATCTCTTTTTTTGCAATTGGACTTCTTTTACAGTTTCCAATACATGTTTTGAATATCCGTCAAATCGGATCATAAAAAAAAAGATTTTTAGTAATACCTCAACTCCAGCGCCAACTGGCGGGTTAAATTGTGAAACTAAACTACACACACACAACTTTTTTGAAATCTCTCCAGCCAATTAGGATTTCAGTCACAAACATACCTGCAGAAGAATTATATACACATTCAAAGATAAGGAAACGTCACTTTGCCATGCCCTCTTTTCAAAGAGCCTACTTTTCTCCATCAGTATGGGATTAATGTCATATATCTCCATACGAAGTTCCAGTACTGTACCGTGAACACTTCCAGAGATATGCAGTATGAAATCCGGCCTGAATGGTAGGTGCCACGCCCCGTTCTCCAATAGCTCCATATTTTCTCAATGACTATGCGATTAATTTGATATATCTCCGCACCAAGTTCCAGTACTCTACCAAGAACAATTCTAGAGGTATGCAATAAGAAAAATTCGGCTTGTATGGGAGGTGCCGCGCTGGTATAAAGTTCCAGTAAGAAAAATTCGGTTTATATGGGAGGTGCCACGCTCCATTTTCAAATAGTCCGAAATTGTATTCATGAGTATGCGATAGATTTCTACTCTACCATGAACATTTCCAGAGATATACAGTATGAAAAATTCGGTTTGTAACGGGTGATTTNGCTTGTATGGGAGGTGCCGCGCTGGTATAAAGTTCCAGTAAGAAAAATTCGGTTTATATGGGAGGTGCCACGCTCCATTTTCAAATA
>NW_016174151.1:0-518 GCF_001687245.7 Rhagoletis zephyria
TATCGGTGTTAATGCTGGTTCCCAAATAAACGAAATTCTCTACTTTTTCGAAACTGTAACTATCAACAGTGACGTGGGTGCCAAGGCGCGAATGTGCTGACTGTTTGTTTGATGACATGTGATACTTCGTCTTGTCCTCGTTTACCACCAGACCCATTCGCTTTGCTTCCCTATCCAAGTTGGAAAAGGCAGAACAGACTTCGCGGTTTTTGTTACCGATGTGTCGATGTCATCGGCATAAGCCAGCAATTGCAGGCTCTTGTAGTAAATTTTTCCTCAGCGGTTCAGTTCTGCAGCTCTTATTAGCTTCTCCAGCATCAGATTAAAGAAGTCGCATGAAAGGGAGTCGCGCTGTGTGAAACCCCGTTTTGTGGCGAACGGCTCGGAGAGGTCTTTTCCAACTCTGACGGAGCTGGTGGTATTGCTCAACGTCATTTTACACAGCCGTATGAGTTTTGAGGGGATGCCAAATTCAGACATAGCGGCGTATAGGCAACTCCTTTTAGTGCTGTCAAAAG
>NW_016174151.1:7126-7634 GCF_001687245.7 Rhagoletis zephyria
CAGAGAAAAAAGATTCCGCCTACAGGGCCACCCTGCGATCTGGCGCAACGCGCGCTATATGGGACCGCTATAGGGATCTGAAGAGGGAAGCGAGACGTATTTGTCGCAATAAGAACAGAGAGGCCAAAATACGTGAGTGCCAAGAGATTGAAATGCTGGCCGACAGGAGGAATGATCGAAAATTTTACCAGAGAGTTAGGCGACTGACGGAAGGTTTAAAGACCGGGGCGCACTCCTGTAAGAACAATAATGGCGACCTAGTAACTGATGTCCAGAGCGTACTTAANCGCTATAGGGATCTGAAGAGGGAAGCGAGACGTATTTGTCGCAATAAGAACAGAGAGGCCAAAATACGTGAGTGCCAAGGGCTTGAAATGCTGGCCGACAGGAGGAATGATCGAAAATTTTACCAGAGAGTTAGGCGACTGACGGAAGGTTTAAAGACCGGGGCGCACTCCTGTAAGAACAATAATGGCGACCTAGTAACTGATGTCCAGAGCGTACTTAA
>NW_016174151.1:7943-11209 GCF_001687245.7 Rhagoletis zephyria
ACGTCTAAAACACTGGAAGCGTGCCTTCCGTCTATCACAACATAATAGATTTGGTTTCGCGTTTTTCGATCCGGAGACAGCTACGCAGCTTGATGGATCTTTTTATGCTTGAACCTAGTACTGCATACTACCATATTTCGGGCCCCGGCGAAGTCGATCAGCCTCAATCCGTTGTCGGACGTTTCGTCGTGGAGGCTGAATTTTACGACGGTGGTTCCAAAGATCCCTTCCTAGCCCACCATGGCATTGAAGTCGCCAAGCACGATTTTGATATTATGATGTGGGCAGCGCTCATAGAAGAAATCGTTGGATGCCTCATCCTTCTCTTCCGTCGGGGCATGGGCGTAGATGAGTGAAATGTTGAAGAATCTCACTTTGATGCGGATTATGGCTAGACGCTCGTCCACCGGGGTGAACGACAGTACTCGGCGACGGAGTCTGTCTCCCACCACAAATCCAACTCCGAATTCGCGCTCCTTTACATGGCAGCTGTAGTAGACGTCGCAAGGCCCCAGACATTGTTTGCCTTGCCCCGTCCAACGCATTTCTTGGATGGCGGTGATGTCAGCTTTTGTCCTTACGAGGACATCAACCAGCCGGGCAGAGGCACCTTCCCCNATTTAGCATTATACTAGAAAAGAGCAGCTAAATAAAACAGCTACTCGAATAGGCAGCTAAACGGAATGTACCGTAGTAGAATAATTTTAATTTAGAAATTTGATCGTTACCTTAATTTATCTAATATTAATAATGAAACAAAATTTGTAGTACAAGTGATGATCAATATATATTAGTTATAGCACGATAAAGCCAAAAGTATGGCTCCTAAGGATTCCTTAATGTAAACAAAGAAAATAGTTTTTCTCCTTTAAATTATGCTGAACTGAATATTTGTATTACTGTTTTATATTTTGATTTGTTTACCCGGAACGACGTCGGGTGCTCTGCTAGTTTTAAATAAAAATCAAGGAAAATGTAAAAAGATTAACGAACGGAACAATAAAATTGAAATAATAAAACAAGGGGCAATACTAATTTCAGGAAAAAATAATGTCGAAAACCCAACAATAGAAAGAACATATTTAATTACATTTGAAAATGAAACTGAGATAAATAATATCACATACGAAAACACTGAATATAAAATTCGGACCTATTTGAAATATAACTATGTAAATAACTTTGAAATATTGGAATATATAGAATCAGGTGACAAGCTGTTAAAACTAGAAAACTTAAATATTAAAGGTAAAGAAAATAAAGCTCTAAAACCGATTCATTCATTTGGTATATTATTATTACTTTATGCATAATTTTTGCCATTTATCTTTGTACAAAATTGCAAAAACCACATAAAATACGAAAGAAAATGAAAATTTAGAACTCCAAGAAAACGAATATAAAAATATTTTATTTCGAATGAAAACACTAACAGAAAATACAGCAGAATCGGGGACGATTCATTTTAGGGAGGGGGAGTTAACAGTAGACCATACATAACGGTTTAAATACATATTGTAAACAATAAAGTTCAAATACAGAAAGCATATTCCCATACTCAGTTTTTAATTAAAATCATAAAGCAACAACCTCTGTAATTTAATATCACATATTGAGATAAAATAACAAAATGCCAAAATGCTGAAAGCAGCATTTTTGCTTTCTTAATTAAATTCTTTGCGATCGAAGATCAAACCAAAAGACCACACAGCGGCATTGTAGCCAATGTAAACATAACCGCATTCCAATAGCCCAGAACACATAACGTGCAACAATTGAGGGATTCACAACGGTGTCGTATGTGTCGTATTGTTGTATGTCGTAAACTTTAAAAGCTTAAATAAATGTTTAGAAAATCTGAAACAACAACCAACTATTCATAATATGACATTGATGGTACCTTGCGAACTCCCATATATATTTTTTAAGCGTTTAAAGTTGACGACATACAACAATACGACACTTACGACACCGTTGTGAATACCCCAAATGTCTTTTCCGTTCCTTCTGTAAACTTTTGATTAAGAAAACAATATCGCATTTCTAACGCATTGGCATTTCATCCATCCACTGGCTGATGCAACGCCAAAGCGTCATTGTGAAATAAGTTCTTAAGAAAACAAATGTTAGCTTATAAATAAGAGTCAATTGAAATAAAGACTTCACTTCTGATAATTGTCCGTGAGATGCGGATTAAGAAAAGCATCGTTTTTATTTTTTAAAAACGCTTTCCTCGGAAAGGAAAGCTTAAGTGGCGCCCAACAACGTAGGGCACACGCGAATTTAGAAAACCTAGTGGCAACTAATGTCTTTAAGGAGAAAACGCCAAGTATCCTTACCCAAAAATATTAAAAATGGTGAAAGTGCGTGTGTGAAAACAGAGGTACTTGGCTAAATAAGGAGAAAACAAAAAGTATCCTCGCCAAAAAATACGAATACTGCCGAAGTATTTCGAAAGAAGATGGAATACATTTTTACGGGCAAAAAATAGAAATAAGTATACTCTCTGGAGGAGAAAAAATTAAAAATCTAAAACCGCGTTATCGAGCGGTTAATCTTAAAAAATTCGGTTAATTTAAAAACCCGTGTTTAAAATGAACAGTGATTGTATGCACTTTAAGTAATGCATAGCTTCCAAATTACAAGCAAGTGTACCACACAAAATAACAATTTAAATGCGTAAAATTAAATAAATGCCAAAAACAAACTAAGAAGCAATAATTATAAAATAAATAATATAAAAAAAAAACTTTTTAATATACAACGCTTTTATAAATGGACTAAAAAGTAGAAAATAATATTTCTCAGTCCCATAGAATTTGTTTTGATAACTTTTGATTTTGAAATTTTAGCAAAAGTCGTTATAAACAACTTATGAGATTGAAAATGAAAAGCGTGGGGCGCATATAATAGCCACCTGATATGAAGGGTAATATATGTTCATATGTATGTGGATGTATGAATAACGACCGCTTAAAATCGATCTCAAATTTGTACTTTCGCTGAAGAAATTTTAGGTCTATGTTATGTAGTTTGCCTATTGTCAATTAAATATAATGCTTTGTATTGCATGCGCCCCACGCTTTTCATTTTCAATCTCATAAGTTGTTTATAAGACTTTGCTAAAATTTCAAAATCAAAAGTTATCAAAACAAATTCTATGGGACTGAGAAATATTATTTTCTACTTTTTAGTCCATTTATAAAAGCGTTGTATATTAAAAAGTTTTTTTTTATATTATTTATTTTCTACTTTTTTGTCTTGTC
>NW_016174153.1:0-11207 GCF_001687245.7 Rhagoletis zephyria
ATCACACTTCGTATGAAAATTATAAAAATTCAAAAAACTTTAACAATTATTAAATAAATAAAATAAAATAAAAAATAAAAATTTTAAACTTTTTACTCAGAAAATTTTAGGTACGCACTTTTACATTACATTTTAGTGGTCAAAGTGCAAACATCAAGACGCTATGAGATCGCGTTGATTTTTAATAATTTTTTGGTTGACGGTGCTAGGCATTTTCTTCCATATAAAAGTAATCATCGTGCATACTGTATATAGAAGAAAACAACATCGTCAGCAAAACAAAAAAATATCAAAATCAATGCCATTTCCTTGCGTCGCAATATTTGGACATACACCTACTATAATTTAATGGGCTATTAATTTAATAATTTTTATATGAAATTTGATATGTGGATGTATATGATGCTGATTATGTAATGTGCTAGACTTTTATAAAAAAAAAAAAAATATAAACATTTACTAAGCAACAGAAAAATAAACAAAATTAGTCAAAATGTCACTTAACTTAATCAGCTGACCACAAATGTAGTATATGTAGTGGGACAAGTAATGATGAGTTCTTGTTGATATCGGAGGCACATTATGATGCGCTGCAGTGTGAAAAATTTGCTGGCAAATAAATGGTAGTTTAGGTACTTAATTACTTGTACGCCTAAGTACTTTTTTTTTTGAAAACGTAACGTCGTACTCCATTCTAAGCAGTAAGGCGAATTCCTATAAGGTGGTGTTACCAGAGCAGTTCATTTCAATTCGAATTTTGCTGATTGTCATTGTGCGTATAATTTGCGTATAATTACGTTTTCAATCTATGTACACTTTTTTCTTTTTTATTTTAATTTTCTTTTAATTTTTGATTTTATTTTAAAAAGAAAAATATATACATTTTTTAAACTCACTTAATTTTTAGAAATCTATTTTATGCATTTCTCTTTTGATTTAATTATTTTTTCTCAATTTAATTTTCTTTTAATGTTTAGATGTTATTGTATTAAAAAGAAGTATATTTTTTAATTTCATTTAATTTTTAGGAACTTATTTTATGNGTATTTTTTAATTTCATTTGATGTTCTAAAACTTATTTCACTTATTTTTTCTTTTTTTTTTTGTCTTTCTTTATTTCAGTTTCTTTTAATTATTAGAATTCATTGTTTTAAAATAAAAATGTATTTTTCTTTTAAGATCTTATTGCATTTTTATAATTTTTTTTTACTTTTAATTAATTACGATTAATTAATTGATCAAAGAATAATTATTTTTTATTAATCAAAATTATTAATTTTCCGATTAATTACATATTGATTAATCAGTATCTAATTAATTTGATTAATCAGCAATACATGATTAACCAGAAATCTGAGTAGTTGCTGTTATATTTTGTTTTACATACATACATACAAAATTATTTGATTAATCAGGATTATGATTAATTAAAAAATTGATTAACCGATTAATCGCACATCCCTAGTATTCACCTGATAAAATACTTTAGAAATTGTAGTGACAAGGCCTCAGTGCTTCCAGGCAAATCCGGCAAAACATAACGATACGCCGTTACCCATTTCAAACGTCGAATAAAACATTTTTGAAGTGTAGCCTGTGGTGATGTCAAGCGGTAGTATGGAAATTTGTATAAGTGCAGATACATATATGTATGTGTGTACATGCATATATGCATATTGAAGAAATTATTTATGTCAGTATGTGTATCATAAATTTTAATATATTCATTCAAATAAACGCCTCGGAAACGCCTCAATGTCTGACAGCATACAAGCGGAGACATACAACACTGCAAACAAATACATACATATATCTGCATATATATTCAAACACATGTAGGTATATGCAATATACTTAATGCATATGGAAGCATGCATGCCAGTTTATTGAAATGCATATACATACATACATATGCATATACCTCTACATAAATTACAACAAAATTTAATGCAACAATCGCGCACATTTTGCTAAGTAAAATACTGATTCACGCCGATGTGGCAGCATGGCTGCGACCAGTCAAGCGCACTGAGGCCAACAAAAGCTGGGCGTTGAAATTGACACCTTGAGACAAAGGACAAAACAAAAGCGCTATGAATCGGAGCGCGAAAATAAAAATCGAAAAAAAAAATATTGTAAACCTGAATATTTAACCCTTTTTGGGGGCGCGTACTGTTTAGCAGGCGCTGTTTTATGTGCATACAAAGCTTAAGACGCTTTGCATCAACCATTCCAGCTCTTTGTTGTTATTATTGCTTGTTTATTTTTCGCACTCTTTAGCTGCATATGTATGTATGTATTATTGCATATTTTTGGCGAATTGTTCTGTCACACTTCATAACGAGCGAATACATATTTTTTAAATGCTTAGCACTCCAAATGACATGTGTACACAACCACAATAACTACAACCAACAGCAGCGACAGCGACAGCGACAGCGACAACAATAACGAATAAAAATGTCAGCAATGAATTGAATATGTAAAGGATGTTGTATTGTCGGTTTGTGGCATTGCACGCGCAGCGACACACGTTGGCAATTCATTTAATTATTATGTGAGCGCACACACCGATATGGATGAAGTGTCGTCATCCACACAGAGCCTTTGCTGCAACAAAAGCAGAGGAAGCTTCGAAATTAATAAATGTAAAAAAAAGCACACGCTGTTAATAGGAATGTGAAGACGAAATTATTAAAGAAAGGAAGCAAAAGAAAAGTGAGTGTGGCAGGAAATTTGAGTAATTTATATACTTGTGCATATGTATGTTACTACACACATATTCGCATGAAGGTGAATAACAAAACAAAAATATGCATTTAAAAGCACCTATGAAAATGCGTGAGTTTTATGGGCGACATAAATTTACAGAGTAAACAGGAGCGCAAATATCAAAAAAAAATCTATAAATATTATCTTAAATTTGTATATGGGGCATTCCAACCCAATTCGGACAAAATTTGGCTGTTGGATCTCCGATTTTTTTTTCATAGTTTTTTATGTCATAATAACAATAAAGAGAGGCCACTGATTTTTTTTTTAATTTTTTGTCAATCCCTTTTCCAATTATCTATTAAAAAAATCCTTTTCTTTAAATGCCCATTTTAAATTTAATTTTTAAATTTCAAAATTCAAAAAAAAATCAGGGACCGAAAATATCAAGAGTTTTATTTTCTGACCATTTTAAAATCGATATTTTTGATTTTTATTTTTTTCGATAAAATTTTGGGATTTTTATTTTTCTTCTATCATTTTTAACCGTCATAATGGAGACTGCGTTTTTATGACCGATTTAAATCTTTTATGGACTAAAAATTTTATTCTGAGAATAACGGTTATAATATGATCTTAAAATAAAAATCAAAACTAAACATTAAAAATGTATCGAAAAAATAAAAACCATTAAATAACGTTTAAATTTGTACGGAAAATAGAAATCCAATTTTAACGGTTTAATAATTTTTAGATACATATAAAATCATAGAGATTACAAGTTACGGAATGAGTGGAAATTTTTTAGAAAACATTTTCAGAAAATCGATCAGTATCTACGTGTTTTTTGGAAGTCAACATTTTTTATTCAAAATTTGAAAATATTATTAAAATTCAGATTCGAAAATTTTTTCAATTTTATATTACAAAAGTGTTTTAAAAATTTAAAATTTCTAAACAAAAATCGCTAAAAATCATTTTTCGCAAAGTTATGAGCGTTTAAAAAAACAGCACCTTTTTTTGACAAATGGATATCTGAAAACAGCTTAACAAAAAAAATTTCTTTATCGGGGAGGTCTCTCTCAGTTGTTACTATAACATAAAAAATTATCAAAAAAATGGGAGATGCAAAAGCCAAATGATGTCCGAATTGAAATGGAATGCCCCATATATATGTACATATATACATATGTATATTTACACGAGTATGTATGTATTCATATATCCCTCATTGCATGATATCATGACCACCAACCGATTTGCTTTGCTGTGCAGGCTTCCGAACCAAGCGAACTGTCTGCCCGCTACCGCCTCGATATCTGCGGTTGTCATACAGCTGCGGTTACCATGGATGTCATACCGCCGCCGTGTCCACTGTCCACTTTGACAGTAGCGCACTTCAAGCATTCGCAATATTCGCTGTGAATGTACATATGTATGTATGTATGTATTTTCTTTAATAACTCAACTCTTCTACATACCTTACGTTGCATGCCTCATGGATGGCTCAATGTGTAAATAAATACACGTACCTTGACAGTCATGACAACGATATTGCAGCTGCCTTTGTACAAGCGTCATAAATGTATATATTTATAGCAGCACACAGACAGATATAAGTAGATATGCCTACAGCCCGCTTACCGCATTTTCAAGTAATTAATCTGAAAACCACACACGTGAATCTCGATCTGGAGGATATTCTCACCAATATCGCAAATAAATACATAGTATATCTGCTTTAACAATGTGGGTAGTCAGGCTATTTCATGTATGTATGTATGTATGGATATTTGTACATTTGAAGCGATGATGCTTTCATTGTGAATATACTCATACTATACATATAAAGGGTGCTTCTATATAAACCTTGAAAAACATTGTTACTTAAAACTATACTTCCTTGGTCCAGGCTACCTTCGGAAGAGGAAGCCAAATAATAATGATAAAGCTGGACAATTGCAATGGCGAGGCTCTACTGTTTCCTGCTCGTTTTCATCTCTGCAGCTTTTACAGAACCAACCGGCCAGTGCCCAGTGAGAGTAGCAACAAACGGCGCCACCTTTGAGCCGATTTCTGAAGATTGTAGAAAAAGATGTCTCTATATAAGGTTCCAATTGTGGGTGAGATCCGATCCTCGGTCGAGACCAATGTGGAACAATCTCTGGCTGCCACGTCTGCAGCTTTGTTTCCGCGAATGTTGCGATGACCAGGGACCCAAACTTAATCTATATCGAGCTGTCTACATACTGACTTTAAAATAGTCCTACACTCTTTGATTACGTTTGAGTTTGTTGTCAAAGACACCAAGGCCTTAATGGCCGCTTGTCTACACTCTATCCGTAACGTAAACCCTTACGTATTAGGAGACGGCAGCCTTCAGTAATAGCGAATGCTTCTGCCTGGAAATAACTTGCAAAATCGGGCAGATGAATTGATCTTCTTAATTCCAGGGATTCAGAGTAAACGCCTTCTCTAAATCCGCCTTCCATTTTGGAGCTATCGGTGTACAGATGATGTATCAAGTTCCCCGTTCCAGTCGGCTTTCGACGGAAGAATGACCCCGAAAGGCCTGTTTCGAGTTATTTACGATTTGCCGTCACTTAGCCAGAAAAAATGGTTCCACTTAATCACGCATGTATATCTTACGAAGAAATGAAAGCTAATAAAATGCTCCATAAACTCTATATCCATACATTCCATAAACCTAATAGTTTCAGAGAATTTAATTAATCATTCCAGATTTTTTTTTTTTTTTTTTTGAAAAAATTAAAAAAGTTCTTCAAACTTTAAAAGGGAAAAATTAAAAAAAGAAACAAATTCTGTGCCAATTCTGTTAGAATAAAACCAAGCTACTAATGAAGAAAACCTATGAATAAATAAGAAAAGGAATGAGTGGTCAAATGAAAATGCGCAAAGAATTTTTTTTATGAGCAGAGAAGAAGGTTACTCATACGCCATGTATGTAAATATGAGTAAATTTGTATCTGTTAAAATGTAAAATTTTTTTTAATTTTTTAACCAAATAACAAAAAATATCGAATAATTAATTAATTTTTCAAAAACTATTAGGCCTACCGAAAAGTGATGTATATACGGTTCATGGCGAATTTCGTTAGCTTTAATTTTCCGTATTTCCTATTAAAATTTTTTAATTCGTTCGTAAGCTAAATAACGGTAAATTCAAAATATCCCGAAAACTTAGCCATAGAAGAAAAAATCAACTCGACTTTCGGAATCAACAATTGAATCTACATAGAATTGGATAGGGACATCCGGTGAACAAAAAACACAAATTTGTGATCCAGTGTTATCGAAGTGAATTCTTGTCTTGTAAAGCTCCGACTACGTATAGTCAATCACCCTTTATATCATTCCTTTCTCTCGGAATATTTCTATATAGTACTATATTACATTCCCAAGCAGTGACTGTAGCGTTATGCAACTTACATATATCAGAGGAAATAACGAGAGTTGTATACATACTTTTTGATTGAAGAATCTTCGCTAGCCACAAATGAAGCCCCAAAAATGTTGACTACAGAAGCTGCGCACTTAAAACGAAGTCATCGTTAAAGAGATTAATTTTCATAGCAAGGAAACAAGATCCCTGAACTGAAACTAGAGTACGTTAGTACAGTACTCTATTCCAGTACTGAAATAACACGTCACCAGCTGATTGAGTTCCTCTTGCTAGTTTGTATTGAAAGACTGTCTTCTAACATTGGCAAAAGATCGTTTAGTCCTTAGCTTTTACTCTGAGCAAATGCTTTTCTTGAGTCTTGGGAATTGTGTACTCACTCAGTCAAGCATATAAATTGATGAAAATATTTCGCAAATGGCGCAACTACATACATACAAATTAATATATTTATTGGAGAAAATACTATAAATGATAAATATATAAAGTCAGCAATATAAAAGTTTTTAAAGTGCTTTGCTTTAATTCATATTTTTGCATACTCTCAGAATCCATATTTACTTCTTTAAAACTGAACGTTGTTATTAACAAATTTTCTTCGTATCAAAAGCATCTGTGTGCATAGGGTGGTCAAAAAATGCATGCTCACCCCCAGAATCCTTCTATACCGAAAAAATATACCCTTATTTTTTATTTTGAAATCAAAAAATATTTATAGGTCGCTAAAAGCGCTCAAAGTTTTCCATGTATTTTTATATCGGAAAAAACACTTTTCGTAGAAATGGTATTGAATTCTTGAAGAAAACTCTGTTTCTCTTCAGAAGCTTCCCATTAATAATACCCAATTATATATTTAACAATTTGTTCATAGAAACTATATTTTATAGGTCTACCAAAACTTCCAGAAAATGCCAAAAAAAGCGATGGGGTGATAAGTAAAAAATCTTTACTAATGAATATAAACAATTCGGTATTGTTACTGGAAGTCTCCTGAAGATAACCAGACTTTTCCGACCGAAAAATATTGATTTTCAAGAACTCTATACCATTCCCACGCAAAGTAGTTTTTTCCCATAAGAAATACATGCAACACTTTGACCGCTTTGAGCGAGCTCTAAATAATTTTTCATTTCAAAATAAAAAAAATAGAGGTATATCTTTTCGCTATAGAGGAATCCTAGGCGATGAGAGCATTCCGACTTTACTTATTTGGTACCACCTTAATTTACATACATACAAATATTTAAATTGTACTTATGGTTCTGTGTATCCATGAAAGTACATACATACTCTTACCATGTTTACTAAGTACTTATGTATATATGTCTACGTTATGCTTCCATGCAATTATTTGCTCATTTCAATTTCAATTTGCAATTCAGGTAGCAGCTGGTGCAAACTACTCGTACAAATTGGGAACGTGCAATAATAAAACATCGACAAACATTGCTTAAACCTAAGTATATTCGATTAAATGTATTTACGTGCTACATGTAGATGATGACGAATTGCAAAAATTATCATTTGAAGAGAAGATGCTTTGAATATCCATATAAACGTACAGAAACACATTCACAGTGAAAATTACAATAATATGTATAACTCGAAAATAAATACTACTGAATCTTCCCTGGATTAGGGCTTGTCAGCTAAATAAGTAGACAATTTTTGACTAAAATTTGTATGGTTTTAAAGGCTCTGGACAATTTTGATTACGTTTTTGTTTTTGTTTTTTTTTTTTTTTTATTACTTTATAAGTACATAATAATAATAATCGGCTTTAGGATTCCATTCCACTCTTCTTGAGTGAATTACGTCCTATCTGACAAAAGAATCTGTGTGGTTGCCTTAGATAATGTCTTTTGTTGCATCTTCAGGCGTACCTCAGGGTAGCATCTTAGGAGCTTTGTTATTTGCATTACTTATCGGCTCATGTTTCGCAACTTCTAAATTCCTGCTATATACAGATGATAATAAAATATACTCAAAAATCAAAAACCAGCAAGACTCCTTTGTTCTTCAGTCAGAACTCGATAATTTTGTATTTTGGTGCGCTCGCAATCGTTTTAACTGGAATGCTAATAAATGTCTCACTCCTCCTGGGGTTTCCCTCATATATGTTACCGAGGTTAAGGACTTGGGTGTATACTTTGATTCGAAACTCAGCTTCTCCGGCGTAACAGCTCTGAGCTTTCGGGCCCGTATACACTGAATTTGCTATACCCTACGCTAGCAAATCTAGGCTTGACTATGCTTCTTTTATTTGGAGACCGTATATTGCCTCGCATATATGTAAGCCGAATAGAACGAATTCAAAAAGTTTACATCAAAACTGTTCTTTGCTCACTAAACTTTAGTTAACCTAACTATGCCACCATATGAATCTCGTTGTCAGCTTTTGGCTTTAAAGTCCCTACATAACAGATTTGCTTTTGTAGATTGCTCTTTTGTTGCAAACTTTATGAATAGCTCTGTCGATTGCCCTAACTTCTAAGAAAAACTAGCGTTTAATGTCCCCTTTTGAAACCTACGCCGTGTTCAGTTCTTCTGCATGGAGCTTTCTAAGTCTAATTACGCTAAATTTGCTCCCCTCTCAAGTGTCGCTTTAGAGTTGAATAATGTTCCTAATCTTGATCCGGCTCTACCTTATGGAACAGTCGCTAATCTCTTATTTAACCAATTTAACTAGACTCTAAGCATACTTGTTCAGTATTCAGCAAGAATATATTATTACATACATTACATGGAGTACATACGTAAGTACTTCGGTGAAATTTTCGAATAGTTATTGCTTTTGATAAAATAATTCAAAATTAAATAAATAAAATCGTCAAAACGTTAGGTTATTCATATTTTTGACGCTGACTGCACATTCCAGATCCTGATCCTGCGTCAGTTTGGGAGCCAGCAGCCATATTCAACAGTGTGTCAGCCCGGTCTCAGTATAGGTTTTAGGCCAGCACTCAGCCTCTGCAAACTCGGCATTATATTATTCCTTCAGCAAAGTCTAAATCTCTGCCACAAGCAATTTCCACCTGACTCCAAACTGTATTATACCAGCACCCATTTATTTACAGCCTACAGGTGGCATTGAGGGCCTTCCCGTGGATAAAAATTTTAAGTGACGATAGGTTTATCAGTGCATCCTGTGCAGCCACAGGTGTTGTAGGGAAAGCCTCCGCACAGCACTTTGCGATCGTTCTTTGAACAAAGTAGATACGGTAGGGCAGATTTTGTTAAATTCCCTTTGACATAGGTAAACTGAGTATAGTTTATTGGTCCTTCAACGGTCCTAAAAGGGAAGGAAGTTAAACTAATACGTCTGGATAGTTTAGCTACTTCAGTGGGCAGGTTGCACCACTGATGAAATAGTACAACGGCGACCTTCCTCCAAGTACAAGATATGTAACCCCAGATATAACCAAACTCAAATAGAAACATCGAGGATCGTTGATATCAACAATGCTTCACTGAATTTGAGCCTTAAAAAGGAAAGGACTCTAACGCCATCCGCATTTTGTTCGTCGTAAGTTGGTAGCAACTTTGTGTGGAGTACCAACAGTTGCTGCTCTACTACCTAGCAATCTACTGACGTCAAAACTAGTTTGAATTGGCTTGTCACATTCTGCTAATATCTAGCACCCTCTTTCTACAAATTAATAGAACAATAATGTTAAAAAGTTCTATGTGAAAGTTCGCACTTAAATTTCAAATTATCTTCTTTGCCGGAGTTTCCTCATTACCCAGCCGCAACCTGGAACACCAATCTAATTTAGAAGTTAATATGGCAACATTTGTGCAGATAGATAGCAGCATTCGAATGTGCTCATGTTCATATGCAAAAGCATAAACTAGTAGCTGCCAACTATAACTCACTTTAATATGAGCATCATGCGACAGGACTGCAATCAAATAAAAATTCGTTCGTTCGAATATAAACAGCAGGCGAGCGAGGCGCTGCGAAAACAGGCTTCATATATGTATGTAAGAGCAATGCAGTTGGTAAACAAACGAAGTGACGGTGATGGTGTCGGTGTTGGCGGTACGCACTGCTAATGGCAATTACTACATACGTTTCCATTGGTTGGTCTCGCCCGCCCGTTTCACTCGCCGTGCGCTGGCATTTCTGATGCTTCTGATGGTTGTAGTTGTGACAAGTTTGTGTCGATTAGCATAAATTTGCAATTTTTACGACTGACAGACGTGCACAAATAGCAAATGCGAACACATACACTCACACACGCACACACACAACTGCTGGCGGGCACATCAGCTGCGCTTTTATGAATGCAAAAATGCAGTTTAAAGTGTGCCGCATGTGGCTAGTAAATTGCTGCCTTGCTGCACAGCTAAAAATTATTACATGGAATTGGCAATGAAATATGCAATTTTTATAAATTTTATTGAAGGCCTTTTGGACATTTTTTTTTGCATTTTTGTTTCCGTTCTTACCACTGAGAATCATCAGTGCCCACCATCTGATCACACAAACCACCCACGGTGCTTGGTGAGTGTACACATGTGTACATACATATATGTGTACATTAGGGTGGTAAAAAAAAAAATGTGTGTAAAAGAAAAAAAGTGAAGTCCGAATTGTAATGCAGAAAATATTTAGAGGTCTCTCAAAGCGCTCAAAGTATTCCATATCTATACATATAATAAAATTGTAACAAGCCGATTTCTGTACATTATAGATATTAAAGAAAAATTAATATCTATGGGTGGTCTTTATTAGAGCAACAGAAGTGAAAAATTGCATTCATTTAAATTAATCAAATAAATGAAATATTAAGTTACTGGTGTTAAACTAAAGCGGTTTAACAAAGTTTAAGGTCCAACGAATTTTTAGGGGGTTGCCACCTGCTTGAAAATTTTCATTCACTTAAATTAGTAAAATTAATGAATTAATGCTTTACTGGTGTTAAACTAAAGAGGTTTAAGAAATCTTAGGGTCAAACATATCTTCAAAGCGAGTTGCCACCTATTTGAAAAATTTAATTCAGTTAAATTGATAAGATAAGTTAAATATTTACATCTTTAAAGATGTTACGCAATAAGTAGACTCGAGTTA
>NW_016174154.1:0-802 GCF_001687245.7 Rhagoletis zephyria
CTGAGAAACCACGCGTGTTAAATGGAAATGAAGGTTCATTTATACTGGCATGTATACACAGCAGCAAGCTCATGCCACCAACAGCGATGTTGTATGCTTAAGATTTCTACTGGGAAATTAAACTTAAAACCTACTGTATGGGGAACTTTTAAAGGGCTATTCCACGCAGTTGCATTCTTCCTTTTTCTGCCTTAGTTTGGCGGTTCTACTGGACCGATTTGAAATCAAAAACACCACTGGAAGGGATGATTGAAAATAAGGCTGCTAATACCGTGTCAAATGGATTCCGAAGACGAGGTCAAATACGAATATACGTAGACCACCCGAAGACATGTAGGAAGACGAATTCGAATACGACGACGAAAATTAATACGAAGACAAATACGAAGAGAAGTATGAAAAATAGGATCAGTACGAAGATGGTTGCGAAGACGATTACAAAGACAGCAATAAAACAACAGCGGAGATGATTACAAAGAGGAATGCATAGAAGGCGCCTAATACGAGCACGGAGATGACTGCGAGACTAATATGACGGCAAATGTGAATGTGAAAAGGGTCCGAAAATTATGGCGAGAACGAAGGCAAAAGCGTATAAGGAGATGAAGTGGAAGATGAGTACGTAAGGGAATATGACGACGAATACGAAGTGAACAACTAATATGAAGACTAATACGGACACACTCAGGAGATGAATACGAAGACAACGACTAAAACGAACACGAAGGTGAAGATATATGTATCTGAAGACGCCGACTAAAATTAAAACGAAAAAATCTTCGGGACCCTGACATTAGCGTAC
>NW_016174154.1:2233-11207 GCF_001687245.7 Rhagoletis zephyria
TGTACTGATAAAATCAGTACGTCTGGCAACCGTACGCGTACTTTAAATCTATATATCTCAGCGAGGAATAATAGGAATTGAAAAATGAGGCTGGTTTTTAAAGGTTCAGAATTGTAAAGTGAAATCTGCGCCAATATTCGAATTTTGTTCCCGATTATATAAGTTGTTGAAATTTACCAAAAAAAGGCAATTTGTACACTTTTACTTTAGAACATATATTATAAATCTTGCATACTGGAGAAAATTGCATAAGAAATAGGAAGCCTGGCTTATGATTCTGAAAATCGTTGGCTTGTGTAATTCATAAACAAGGAGGCCCCCTGTATATTGCAGTATATATGTACATACAAATAAAAATATGTATGAATATATGTTTTTATGCACCTAAAATCCATTCACATCATCCTACAAGCCTTATCAGGCTGAAGCCGGCTGTGATTATGTTTAGAAAACTAAAAAAATCTGGATTAGATTTATTTCGCATTATAGCGATGACCCTTCCCACAAACTGTACCAAGATCCAAGGTGAGCCCCTATCTTGAAAGAAATTACGCAGTTAACAGACAAGTGTACATACATACATACATACAGTGGTGAAAGAAATCATAGAAACTTTTTATTTTATTGAGTTTCGGGTATATTTATTTTGTTTATTCGATGTTAAATATTGTTTTATTAAAGTCTAGCGCATAATATAAGGAGCACCTTATAAATCCACATTTCAAACTTCATATAAATATTATAAAAATTCAACAAATTTTACCATCATCCCAAACATTTTTTTTTAATAAATTTTGGGCAGTTTACTAGCCCATTCAATTTTACTAAGATAAAGTGTAGTTTGTGTTGTGCATTTTCTTAATGTAAAGTATGTAAAAGTTTCTTTTTATGTGGAAGAAAATGCATTGCATAGTCAGCAAAAAAAAAACATTAAAATTAACGCGATTTTTTTTTTTCTGAACAAAAAGTTTGACAATTTTCGGGGATTTCGGTAATGTTTGTTGAATTTTTTAATTTTTGTGCAAAATTAGCCAAAAACTGGTCAAAACAAAAGGTTTCTATTATTTCTGCCACCACTGTATATCCGACAGTGCAAATGTAAGTGACGCTAGATCGTATGCCAATCTAAGCAGTGAGGTGAGTAGAACACAATAAAAAATAATAAGTTTCATTCCAAATAAATATAACGTAGTAAAAAAGTGAGAAAATACTTTGGGGCATCACCTGCAAAATTATAAATAATTTATGACTACGTATGCAAAGCGCATACTACGTAATGATGGCTGCAAAAAAAAATATTTTTTTTTATAATTTCTACATTAAAAATTCATAAATAAATAGCCGATTTGATAACAAAGAATATTTCTAAATATAATATTTGTGATCCAAATTCACCTAATTAAAATGAATTATGATAGATGCCGAAGCGTTCACCTTGCAATGGGTACCTTTAATCTCTCAGGTAGATTTTATTTTGCAATTTCTCTTTGTTTGTTTCATTGCCCTCTTTGAATTTCTAGCTATAGAGCATCTACAAAAAAATAAAAATAAAATATAAAAGATCCCTTATTAACGCGTTTTTTTAAAGATGATCGTTGTCCTTATAAAATATGCAGCAACAAATTATACGAATTGATGCAAGCATTCAAGTGAATTTGTAGAAAAGTTTTTTACCCTCCAAAGTTATTATTTAATTTTTAATTCTTAATTATTGTTCAGTTGATTGTAGAAAAACTTTTTTGTTATTTTAAATTTTGTTTGAGGACTTACGTTGATTGTAAAATAAAACTTTTAGTAGCGTAATATAGCAGAATAATTATTCTTTTGCTATACGCCTTCCGGAGATCATAGAAACTGATCGAATAAAACAGAATTTTTTCGGAACTGCACTTTCCTTTGCCAATCTTATATGGTTCGAGGATCAATGATCCCTTTTAATAGGAATTGTTTAAATTGGCAGACCCCACGTTGCACAGTGGTTCGGATCGCAAATCTAGCTGGACGAAACTATTTAAACAAATACTCCTTGATAGATCTTTACACCACTTCTTACCTAGGGGATTTTTGGGTCGCTGATTACGAATCTGAAGTCACTTATCAAAAATTCAAAATGGCGGATCCAATATGGTGGACGAAAATAAAAAAATCGGTAGATTTCCATGAAACTGGGTATCTGGGGGTTTTCTGGGTCGCTGATTACATATCTAAAGTAATTTACCAAAAATTTAAANCTGGGTATCTGAGGGTTTTCTGTGTTGCTGATTACGAATCTATAGTCATTTACTTAATTTACTTTATTTACTTCGGAACGAGCATTTTCATCAGATATTTCTTTCAATTTACTAACCACATAATCACGGACACCTTGTTGTCTTTTAGAAGTTTTAGCAACACTTCTCCAAATGTCAAACAACTCACTTCTTAAGATTTTATTTACCATGACTAAAATTTAAGATCACAGCAAGAAACACAAATAAATTTCAGAAAAAATTTTATAACAGCGCTTAAAGATTTGCATGCCTGTTGTATAATTTTTTAATTTCAGAAAGCAGAAAATTCGCGAGTTACTATTTTTTTTAACTCTTACGTAACCAAAGTTTTTATAACTCCAAGTATTTTTCTGTTTTAACACACCAGTTTCTGTTATACCAATGTGGACATAAATTGCGTTATGAGCTCTGAATCTATAGCGGAATAAGTGTAATTTTTTGTTTATAAAGTCAATTATGCAAATATCTGTGAGTGCAATTAGCAATATTTTAAGTTAAATTTCAGCTTTTAAGATAGAGTTCTCAAATAGGCGGCGTTGACTTACCTTTTTTTTGTTTGTTTTCATATGTTAATGCTTTAATAAATGTAATTTCTTTTTGAATGTATTGTCAGGAATGTATTCCAAGTACCATTAAGTATTTTAAAAACAAAAAAATGTTGACTTCGTCCAGCTAGATCTGCTATCCGAACTACTCTGCAGTGCTTTTTAGTACAGTTATTTTTTTATCACACCCAAGAAGCTAACAGTGATCCTTAATTTATACATATACCTGAAAGTTAAGGCTAGGCAGGACATTTTCTGGTGAACCTAGATGGTTAAGAATGCGTTTTCACATTCGATATTTCTTGGACTTAAATAAAATCTGTTCATCCCGTAGACTTTTAAGGTTTAAATTCACCATATTTTATATTCAAAAGGGTACTGCTCATTTTCTTACTCCGCTCATTATTCATATTAATATGGACGCTGCAGTGCAACCGCGGACTAGTGAATCAAATTTCTAACTCCGTACAAGAAGAACCAAAAAGATTGAAAAATCAGGGGATTTACCCAGAAGAGTAAATAGTTTACTTTGATTCTACTTAAATTTTCTCCTATGACCAATAAAAATATTTAAGATATTACAACTGTATAGTATTTACGTCGAAATATTACTTAAATTTGTGGCGCGTCCCCGATATTTCTAAATGTACCTATTTGCTAGTGAATCTAAGTATTTTTTTAGTTTGAATATTGTTGCCCCATACATCGACCTTTAAGCTATTAAGCTAATACAAACTGCTACAACTCAAAGCGAGATTTACCTGATAATAACAATAATAGATGGGAATTCTAAAAGGCAATCAAACATACAATAGATGTGAAAGTGGATGAAGAAATACGTAAGAATATATACATATGTATGTACGTATGAATGAAGATTAATTCAATAAAGCGAAACCATACACATCTATACACATAGGTATTTTAAATTCAAATCCAAATTTCACACTGAAGCTTGCCTCAGCAGTAATCTACTCTAGCACTGGCAGTCTAATTTAGACAAACCAAGCGTTTAGACACAAGGCAGTCAATTGGAAATAGAACTTTCTTTAAACGAATTTATGTATAAATTGAAATGATTTCAAAATATCTTATTTTACTTGCACTACTCTACCGCTTATCCTGCGCCAATGCCTACGTTACAACGACTGAGTTACCCGAAAGTTTGGGTAATAAATTCATTTATTTCGGTTATGGCAGTAATATGCTTACGAAACGCATACATATACAAAATCCGACGGCGCAGAAAATCGGTATGGGCATTTTAAAGGATTATAGACTAGATTTTAATACATTTACCGAGCGTTGGGGTGGTGCACCGGCGACCATCGTACCCACAGATGGTGCCTACGTTTATGGCACACTCTGGGAGATCGATTTGAGCAATTTAGTAGATATTGATGAGTGAGTGGATTTGAAATAAATAAAAACTTATGACAGTTGATAAAAACAGTGACATTTTCATATAAATTTTCGATTCATAAAGCAGTTAGTCTTCTTTATTTTAGCTATTGTGAATTATTTATAAGTATATTTTCTTATTTGTAATCCCATTATTTGATTTTTTAATTTATTTTATTTTATTTGCAGTCAAGAAGGCGTCCACGAAGGCATTTACTATCCAGTAAGTTTACCAGTTATGTTGCCGAATAACACTTTGATTACTGCACGCGCCTATTTGCTGGCCGATCAACCGAAAAACCATTTAAATGACTTTTCCAGCGGTGACAAAGTCCCAATTACGCGTCAACCTTCGATAACTTACTTGCAGTGTTTGGTAAAGGGTGCTGAAGAAACCGGTATTGTGCCGTGGTATGTGGATTGGCTGAAGGCTGTGAAGCATAATGGGCATGTTGCACCGGATTTGGAGCGCATACTAGAATTAACGGATGTGAAGTTGAATTCTTAAAATACATCTTAAATTGGCAAGATGGATGTCTGTGATATACTAATATGTACATATTTACTTAGTTGTATT
Source organism: Rhagoletis zephyria (assembly GCF_001687245.7). NCBI lineage: Eukaryota > Metazoa > Arthropoda > Insecta > Diptera > Tephritidae > Rhagoletis > Rhagoletis zephyria. The sequence continues at coordinate 7,027 of NW_016174154.1, forward strand.
AGCTTTATGTGTAAGTTTTTTTAAAGGATATTTTAATTTCTATCGAAATTAAAAAAATCGTTTAAGATTTATAGATATGTATACTAAAAAATAAACCAAAAATATTGTTTTTTAGATAAAAAGACTTTTACTTTATATGGCAAAGGAATACATAGTTCCTGTTTCGTAATTCCATAATAAACAAAAAAAAAATGCATTTTAAAATTGGCGAAGTACATATGGCATATTTTTTGCATTGAAAAAATCGAAAACTAGAGAAAAACAGCTTTCAAATTTTGAATTTAGATACCGACAGCTGATCGACCTATGTACATATCTCGGCAGCCGATTCAAAAACGTCCTATATAGTAACAACTGATTCTCTGTAAATTGTGCTATAATTTAAAGTTTTGTAATATTTATTTTATTCCAAATAATATAATCATAACTAGCTTACCCGGCGAACTTCGTCCCGGCCATAATTAGATTTGTAATTTAATCGTTTTGGTCCAACATTTTCTCCAACAGTCCACGATTTCCATTGGCAAATTCATCGGCTAAGATGCCGCCTTAAATAAACTAACGAAAGTTTATATCCATGAAGAAGTGAATTTGCTCTAGAAACTTTATCTTATAGTTGGTGGCAATTCCAAAATGGATGCGTATCCTTGTTCAACAGAAGTACAATACACATACATAGACTGAGATGAAATATCTTAAAAGCCAGTTTCACGAAAGCAATTTAAGTGAAAAAATTATTTTTTTCTGTCAGGTTCTATATTAAATTCTATTAAAAAAATAAATCTTCATTAAATTGCTTTTATTAAACTGGCTTTTAAGGTATTTCGACAGGTAGTGTTTTGAGATTTACCACTGCACAAATCAACCCTGGTATGTCCGAATGAAGCTTTAACGCATAATAATATTGGCAAATCACGTCCATTAGGCCAATCGTAATACACGTGAGTTCGATATACTCAATGGTGCAACAGGTCGATTTAGTCTGACATTCACGGCATCTTTTCTCACTTGTCAATTTTTAGTAATAACTCGACCTCAGCATCACCTCACATCTCTTTTTTGCAATTGGACTCGGACCATACAAAAAGATATTTAGTAATAACTAAACTCCACCGCCAACTGGCGGGTTAGATTGTGAAACTAAACTATCCAGGGACTCACTCAAACCACCACCCAGAACTTTTTGAAATCCCTCCAGCCATTTAGGATTTCACTCACAAACATACCTAAAGAAGAATTATATACACATTCAAAGATAAGGAAGTCAGTATGTTTGTACTTTGCCATGCCCTCTTTTCAAAGAGCCTACTTTTCTCCATGAGTATGGGATTGATTTCATATGTATATCTCCATACGAAGTTCCAGTACTGTACCATGAACACTTCCAGAGATATGCAGTATGAAATCCGGCTTGTATGGTAGGTGCCACGCCCCCTTTTCCAATAGCTCCATATTTTCTCCATGACTATGCGATTAATTTCATATATCTCCACACCAAGTTCCAGTACTCTACCAAGAACAATTCTAGAGATATGCAATAAGAAAAATTCGACTTGTATGGGAGGTGCCACGCTGGTATAAAGTTCAAGTACTCTACCATAAACACTTCCAGAGATACTTATTACGAAAGATTCGGTTTATATGGGAGGTGCCACGCTCCATTTTCAAATAGTCCGAAATTTTATTCATGAGTATGCGATTGATTTCTACTCTACCATGAACATTTCCAGACATATACAGTATGAAAAATTCAGTTTGTATATGAGATGCCACGCCCCTTTTTCAATAATTCCAATTTTTCTCCATGAGTATGTGATTGATTTCATATACATAGTATCCCAATACCAAAATCCAGTACCCTAGCATGAACACTTCCAGAGGTACTTATTATGAAAAATTCGGTTTATAGTCCGAAGTTTTTCTTCATGAGTAAGCGATTGATTTCATATACATAGTATCCCAATACCAAAATCCAGTACCCTAGCATGAACACTTCCAGAGGTACTTATTATGAAAAATTCGGTTTATAGTCCGAAGTTTTTCTTCATGAGTAAGCGATTGATTTCATATACATAGTATCCCAATACCAAAATCCAGTACCCTAGCATGAACACTTCCAGAGGTACTTATTATGAAAAATTCGGTTTATAGTCCGAAGTTTTTCTTCATGAGTAAGCGATTGATTTCATATATCTCCGCACCCAGTTCCGGTGCTGTGCCATGAACACTTCCAAAGATATACAGTGTGAAAAATTCGGTTGTATATGAGGTGCCACGCCCCTTTTCCATTATCTCCAATTTTTCTCCATGAATATGTGATTGATTTCATATATTTTCGTACCAAGTTCAAAAATTTTACCATGAACGCTTTCATTACTTACTTTATTTAGGATTAGACATGGGTTAGCCAAGGATTAGAGACATGAGCCTCTTAACAGTAATAAGGGATTTGATTTTTTTTAATTTTGAGTTGCGTCATTATTGCAGAGGACCATCGGTATCTGAATTCATATATTTCGATAATGATATAAATTCGAGCATAAATACATATACATATTCTTTTTCCTGTTATCAATAAATATTTTGAATCTGAGGATAATCGGACCATAAACACGATTCTTTTTTTGCAGTGGTATTGTTTTTCCTATTGTCAATACACATCTCAACTATAAGGCGAATCGGACCATAAATAGGAGTTTTACTAATAGCTCGACTCCAGCGCCACCTAGCGGTTGCTTTAATAGTTATTCTGCTATTCGGAAGGTAGACAAATTCCGTTCTTGAGTTATAAATGGTGTAACTAACACGACTTTGTTTTATATATATAGATAAATAACAATATTTCGTGTCGAAATTAGTGATCACATTGTACGATGTACCTCAAAAGTGTATTTTTCCTAAAAAAAATTATATTTCCGAAAACAAAAAATTTAGCTACTAGGCACCCAGCTCGATTGTAGTTCAAAGTGCCTATTTTCTTGAGAAAAAGTATGCAAGAAAAAAACATAGTTGTTGCTAAATTTAGCTTCGAAAATTTTTTTATAGAAAATAATTCAAAAATTTATAAAAATTAAAATCGATAATCTCACCATTTTATCTTAAAGTAGCAACTAACAAACACCTTAGTTCATAGATTGTTGCAATCTATTAGTTTTTAGCAAAGTTATTGGCGTTTGGCAAAAATTCTCCATATATTTACCACCTACATATCGAGTTTCATATATAGATATATGTATATAAAAAATAAAACAAAATTGCTTAAGGCTGCGTTTCTTTATACATTCCGGATAATCCCATTTCACAGCCGGAATAAACAGAATTCTTTTGAAATATACGTTAACATATCATCAGGAACGTTCTAAAGAATAAGTAAACAAAAAAGTTTATTCCAAACGTTCAGAATGAATAAAGAAATTCAGCCTATAGGTTTTTTGGTAAAAAAGTTTTTGAACCGACAAACAACATATTTCCGTTTCATTGAAATTAAAAATCAGGCCGGTTCCTGACCGGTTGTCTTGGAATAGAAAGCATCTATTGTATTTGACAAATTTCCAATGGGATGCTCTCGTTCTCTTGCAAATTTGGAATAGTATTTTTGCATTTCGTGCAATCCGTGCANACTACTGATTTAAGCAATATATCTAGTAGAAAATTTCTTTTACATTTCTTGTGCGTAATTTTATATAAAATTTTAATTTTTCTTAAGAGCCGTAGACAGCCCTTAGAACCTAAATTTCTTATCTTTAATTCTAAAATTGCCACGCCCTAAAATAAAATCTTTATATTATTAACTTAAGTGCTAAAACTGCCACGCCCATTTCTAGGGATTTGTTGCCTTAAGCAAAAATGCCTCCGAAAAAACATATTTACTGGATGGGTGTTCTGCCGGAACCAGCAATAAATTCACACTTTTGCTAAAATACGGTTTTTTACACCTTGCTAGTTATGGGGTTCAGAGATTCTGTTTTTTTTTGCCATTCTACAAAATTTTGTATTACTTACAACTCATATTTCCTATTAACTTGTTTTTATTTCTTGCTGCTAAATTATATTTTTGTATATTACTGACTACGTATACATAGGGTTTACATAGCCGAAAATAAAGCTCAACCAAGCTTATAAAAAAGCTTTATCCATGGTATGAACTGTAAATTTTTCGTTTTACCGAATTTAAGCAAACA
>NW_016174155.1:0-4034 GCF_001687245.7 Rhagoletis zephyria
GAATGATGTAACTTTTTTAGGTACAATCTGTCTCATTTAGGTACATTTAGGTACAATCTGAAATTTGCATTTTTCATCCCTGGTCTGGAGTAGAAATGGCGTCGATATCTACANACCATTAGATTATAGTCTATAGATATAGGCTCAGTTGAAAAACCTAATCATGTTTAAAGTACATATATCTTTTGTATTCATGTTTTAAATAAAATTTATAAAAAAAAAACTACAAATGAATGATGTAACTTTTTTAGGTACAATCTGTCTCATTTAGGTACATTTAGGTACAATCTGAAATTTGCATTTTTCATCCCTGGTCTGGAGTAGAAATGGCGTCGATATCTACAGTCGTTTCTGAATATCCACAGGAGCAAGTAGAAGTAGGGGAGTTGCACCTCATGACTTGATACAAAAGGTTAGAGCAGTTGTGATGCTAATCCATATCCTAAGTATATACATATGAAGGCCTAATGGTTAAAGAATTACAATGTAATTGTTTGGATGCCGTAATACAAATATGTACATATAAAGGGTTAGTTAATGGACTTTAAACATGTGATTTAATTATACTATTGTAGCGTTCGCAATAACAATAAATAAGTCTCAAGGTCAGACTCTAGCAAGAGGATTGTTTAACGCATGGCGTATTGAGTATAGTACGATCTTGCCCAAATACCAAGTTGAAGTTAACTACCAAAAAGCAATGCATGTGGTTTTTAGAATAAAGAAATATGCAGATTTTTTAAACCACGGAGCACCCCGATTTTCGGGGATTATTACTAGTCTATATATTATTCTGAAACAAGGCGCTTATTCCCAGCGATCTACAAGTCGTACAGAGTGTGTACAAATTATGCATCAAATTAAAGTGCTGGATCTGAAACTTGGCACAAACTTTTCAGATTTAATATTCATTCAACCATTTTANATCTGAAACTTTGCACAAACTTTTCAGATTTAATATTCATTCAACCATTTTCGAAATATTTTCGTCGAAAGATTTAAAAATTTTTACATTGAACAAAAAATCAAAAATTGTTCCATTTATTCGCTTTCGTCTCTGTTTTTGTTTCATATCGATCAAAGCATTGCTACGTTCGTGTGCATGTAGCCAGCGATACAGCGGAAGATCTGCAAAGAAAATGTCCCCTTTGTCTCTGTACATACAACGTTGTTGCATATCCATACATTCCAGGGTTACCACTGAAAAAATTTCTTTCCTACCAAGAGCTGGTTCAAAAACCTACCAAAATGGCTTCTCCCTACCATTTCTTTTAAGCAAGAAAACGACGTCTGACAGTCTAAATGCATTTATTTTTGCTGGTTTCTATACTTATAATAAGATTTCCAGTAAACAAGCAGATCAGAATAATAGCTAATATACATATATATGAGCCATTCTTTTTTAAGTCGGACGGATTTCGTATAAAAATTTATGTCATGTCTCCGATTCGCTTCTGCTGATCGTAAAGACTTCATCTTAACGTAATTTTAAAGCTACGAAACGGGGTTAACATTTCTATATATAAGATGGTCAAGATTGTCCTAAAGCTAAGTTAGCTATTAACAGTTGAACTTTGTGAAGTTGATTTGCATAGTGAAGACCAGTAAATTTGGGATTTAGAATTATACCATCGTAATCCTTGTTTAATTCTGTATAAAAAACGTGGTTCATAAAAATGGGGGGTTTTCAAGAACTATTTTTACAATGGGTAGGTTCAGAAGGCGCAGCAGTTGAGCGCAACCGTTGCTAAAGAAATCAGTGATCGTTATGCGTCTTCTGAACGGCTTGATGCATTAGCTGTCAAATTCAACTCTCAACAACATGTTGTCTCAAATAATCAGAAACATATTACGATCATCTAACACGCAACTGTTCAGTTGATCAGAAGTACACAACAACGCGTTCAGAAGTTGCAATGGCAACAGTTACTGAGCTGTTGCGCCTTCTGAACGTGCCCAATATTCTTCTTCATGACGTGATGGTTTATTTTGTGAGAATCAACAATTTTTTGTAATTTTGTTTCGAAAACTTATGTTAAGATATATTTGGTAAGGTGTTTAACATGGGGTTTTTGCAAAAAGTACAATTTTATTGCGGATTCCGATAGAATACCTATCCAGATATAATATTTGTATGGCAGGATTTTTCTTTAAGGCGATAAACCGCTAGAAATGGGCGTGGCAATCGCAGGACTAAAATTACCAAAACGCAGATTTTTATTCAACTCAATTCAATTTTGTTTATTTTGCACAAGTAAGACTATCGTCTCTTAAAGTACATCGACATTTGGAAATATATCTTTGTATAATTCAATATTTCATTATAAGTAAATACATTAGTTACTACTATTATTATCATTTATATCTTATATTTAATTTAGTGAGAAATAAAGTAGGAGAGCGTATACATGCATAAGTATTTAGTTAAAGTAAACAGAGTTAGAGAAGTGTGTTTTCTATTGCAAAAAACTCCATTAAGGCCAATTTAAAGCGCGCTGTATTGCGTTCATTTTTAACGACATTCGGTAATGAGGTATTCGTTTACTCTAAACACCAAATCATCAGATAGGCCAATCGGACGAGAAAAATATACTTGTGCATCGTCTGCATACAAATATACTGAGGAGCAAAACCGGAACAGTAATACAAAATGTGAATTTTTTTGCGATATATTCGCAATATATGAAGACTTTTTTGTAATATAGTTTTGGAATTCACATTTCCAATGTTTATTTCATCAGAAGGCCATAAAAACAATAATTAATACAAGCCATGCCCAAGGTCTTGCATGCGATTGGGCGAATTTTCGCAATTGAACAGTGGCATTATCAAACAATTCCATAAGTTTTCTGTTGAATCAAGTCTGGGCTAAAGCCCATGAGTAAACGCAGGTCACTCCATGATTATAAAAAATTGGGATATATACCTATTTGGCCCCAGTTTCGGATTATATTTCTGATCATTGTCCTGTTAAAATTGATAAAAGCCTGCGAAAAATATCCTCAGAAATTTCCCAATTTTTTTGAAAATGCTCATTTGTTGTCTCTTTTCTTTTAACTATCGATTTAACAACAGTTCTTACTCCCTAAGGCGTAACACGGCCCTAAATCATTAAATGTACACATACAAACCTAATAGTTTAAATATTTTGGGATGTTAGGCGTATCCCTGATGCAGGTGCACAGCACTTGAACCAATATTCCAACTTAAAACGTTTAATTTTATCCTCAGAGTTAACAAATTTAGGGCCGTGCCCTAATTAATAGTAAATTTTGGTGGAATAATGTGGTCGTTTACGAAGAACTTGTAAATTCCTTCAAAATAATACCAATCCAATGTATTTTCTTAGTAAAAAACTCGTTTCTGACTAAAAATTTTTCTGGATGTCAAAGCAGGCTTTCTCCTCCTTATCTTTGTGCTGCAATAACTTGTTCCCATGTCTTACATAATGTACAGTCACTTGCTTTGTGGTGATGAAACAGTAATTTTTGATTTTGAACCAAACTTTTTTGGCATTTAGAGACCCTCCAATATGCCTAGCCTGGCAAATTGCAATTTTTTGTGGTCTCTCGATCTTGCAGACTGAGATCCGCCCTTTTATCGCTTGTTTAGATAACCATAAAACGAAAAATTGGCCGATATGATTTCTTTCTTTACAGCGTGGCCTTTCTGACCGTTTTGCAAAAACTTTAAGTTATTTGTGCTTGGTATGTGCACTTAATGCACTCACAGCAAAAATTCCACGCGCCTTGATTACAAAATTGCAGGAAATGAGCCAGAACTCCTCTTTGAATTATAAAATTCAGCAATTACTAAGAGGGTGCAAAACTGGAACAATCCAGTTCATTTTTGTTTGGTCATTTTTTTCTGAGTTTCCATGTGCGAATCTTAAAATTTTTATGGTCAAACGTTTAGTTAAACATCGGTACGGCGAAATGCAAGTTTGAATTATCATAAAGTAAATAAACTGAAGAAGTACATTACCACAAACTTAACTTTCCGTTCTATTGTTCCAGTTTTGCTCTTCAGTGTAT
>NW_016174155.1:10695-11206 GCF_001687245.7 Rhagoletis zephyria
CTATAATTTTCAAAAACCTAAGGCTTATACCATCCTCTCCAACAGCGTTTGATTTTATGGAGTACAGACTTCTTATGACATCATCCTCAGTTACTGCGTTAAACTGCAAAGCATTGTCAGGTGTATGTAGCAAATTTTTGTCTATTTTGAAATTTCTATTATAATATCTAATATTACTAACTAATTTAAGGGACCTCGAGTCGTTGGTTAAAATATCTGTATTAAAGTCACCACAAACTAAGATATGCTCATATATGTATGTTATCTCAGACAATTCCAAGAACAAAGTGTCTAGCTCATACATTTTGCTGGGGTTGTAAACGCATACAATTAAACATCTCTTTAGTCCATCTCCAACTTCTATAATATCATACTCAATTGGATCGCTGTCCCTGGATTTCAAAATTATCTTTTGCTGCATATTTGTTTTGCAATATATGGGAACACCCCCACCTCTGACACCATTTTTCCTATCGTTCCTAGTCAACGTATAACCATGCAAGGAGTAAAA
>NW_016174156.1:0-11201 GCF_001687245.7 Rhagoletis zephyria
AAATATTGCTGTTTTCTCTCGATAAAAAAAAAAACAAATAAATTTTTTTCAAACTTGGGTAGCGCCTACCTAATTCCTTTTTTTTAATTTTTAATTTTTTCGTTGGTGACTTTATTTCGATGTAGAACCCATGATTTTTATATGTTTAAGAGCCGCCCTAATGCTCATAAATAGATGTGTGTGTATATGTATTTCTAACCAGTTAATTAAAAAATATTAATAAACATATGTACACATTTCTAGTAGCATCTCACACACTCCTCTTTACCTACTTGGCTTCTGTGTATTTTGCCGCTTACTTCCTGCAATCAATTTTATTTAATTCAAGCAAACTTTAATTCTTTATTACATATTTATTCATGGAAATACAAAATGCAAAACATATTTATGTTTATTAGCAAAGTTTATNATGCATACATGCATAATGAGGTAAATTTAGTGTACATGCATATACATATTTATCTACTAAAATTTAAATCGCATGCTTAAAAACATGTTTACGTGAACTTGAAAATGAATAAAATCGAAAATAAAGAGAATTAAAAATTTTAATTTTAAATAAAAGGAAGAAGCTAAAATTTATATTTGTGTGCAATTAAGTTTAGGTTTGGTTAGTTAACAATTCGGCATTGATTATATGGTTGTTTAAATTTAAAAAAGTGCTTAAAAATACAATGGAGTAATGCAAATTTTGAAAATTTTGTTACTGACAGTCGTACTATGGTGCAGTATTATCTGAGGAAAATAAATTTGAAATACTTAACCAGTGTTAAAACCTAGTTCCACATTCGCCCATTCTAGCTCAGAACAATGCGGATTAAAATCAGAGGTGATTGGGCCGAGACTTAGCTCTTTATGAGTCCGCAATTATAGGGATGTAAATTTTTTGGAGTAACATCGATATTTCGATGTAGATAAGAAATATAAATAAATGCAAAAATACACTGCCAGGAAAACCACTTTATTCAATAAAGAAGTACATATCTATATATGGATACCTATACCATCACAATTGGGTCCAAAGTCATAATTTCTTTGAAATTCTAAGAACCCGAATTATGAATATTTTTTGTCAGTATGGCAATATATTTATCGTAAATGGAAGGCTGGTCCTTTTTACTGGATAAGTCAGAATTCACAATAGCTTCCAAATATGAGATTTCTAAATGATTGCCTAAAAGGCAATAAGGAAACTGCCCAGCGAATATGTTCAGTAGTAGACCAAACTAACTCAAAACGAATCTGGGGCGAGAAAACTCAGCCCTAACTTCAAAAGATCTATACCAAGGTACAGCTACTCTACGATTTTCAAATTGAATTCGCGAAAAACAAATTTGTGGCCGGGAATTCCTTTGAAGAGGTACATCTTCGTAATGTCCAATCTTCAGGCTACCTTACTTGCTCTGAAGTTTCTTATAATTACAGATAAATAATCTTTGATTATTTCGGTAACCTAAATGTTCTTGGTACTAAAATTACTGTCACAGACCTGGATTGCAAGTGCAGAGAATAGCTAAGCGGAGACATCAAACAAACTATATATGCAGTTTGGGCACAGAGGCTACATTAAAAAGCAAATCATCAAATAAAACTAAATAGCATGTTGCATTTAAATCTGCAGAGAAAACGAATAACTTAGTGAAGTGGTAAGGGAAGCAGCTACGCGGCCAATGGGAGCCGACACTAGAAAAGAGTTTAGTTTCTCTTAGCACATGATTTGGTTATAGTCACCGCATCTTGTGTTGAGCGAAATATATTGAACTGACTCTTTCTTCAGTGTACCTTGCTAACGGACCACATATTGTCGGGAAAAAGTTAAGAGCAGAAGAGGCACTACTTTGAAAACACTTTAAGAAATTTCAAATGGACTACTGCAGGCTTATGGGAAGTTCCAAGAGATTTATGAAGCTTATGACCGACCAAAAGACAAGCTTTGGGCGTGAAAGTCCATGAAATAAGGTATAAGTACCTTAAGGATGGAGTAAGCAAGTGATCTCGATAACGTTTTCGATAAAAAATATTAGGCCAATCACGTCGAGGCCAGGTTTTAAATATATAACGACCGTGTAAAAATATATCACTTACGGTATTAAGAAATTTTTGCAAATAAATAAAAATATCGATACTTATAGCGACAAATTCATCGATAACAGCAACGATAGCCATATCGATAAACATATCAAGAACAAGATCTATAAATATGCATTTTCATCGTCATTAAAATATTAATCTATAGAAAAATGTTTGGATATCGATAAATTTATCGAAGCAATCGATAACAATATAGAGAAATTTACAAATTCATTACTAAAAGCATTAGTAGACATATCGGTTACAATTTCGATAAAATTATCGATTAGAGCAAAGTGGGAACAGGAGACTCAGCGGTTCTCTCTCTCTCTCTTACAGCCAGTATTGTTAGCCCTAAATTGTGCTTACATTTTTGAGATCATACTTATCTATAATTTATCATAACTTATGTATATTTGTACTATGCAAATCACTACAACAAAATTACTGTGTAATTAAAAAATAATCGCCAGCATGTTTGAAGCCCAACACAACTAGCGCTGGTAATTGAAACTATAATTATACTACATAGAAAACAGAGCACAATTATTTATGCTGCTAGAAGGCTATGTATGTACATGCGACAAGAATTTCAAGTTTTTGGGCAACCATAGTAAGGAGCAATTACGTAATCTCATAGATTTTCTGATCATATCGGAGAACATGCATATGTAAAAGGTATGCATAGCATAATTATACTCAAGAGTATATGCAAGTTAATTTCAGTAAGCCCGTACATAAGTACTCGTACGCATGCATAACATGCATCTGCATACTTGTATCTCAAAATCTACAAAGTAACAACGACACGTGCCTCAAAATGCTGGCGACAATGGCGTTTACCTTGTGTGGAGTGAAGTGAAGCGGCTAGGAGTAGTAGCATAAAAACAATGACAACAAGATAAGGCAACAACAACCAACCAACGGGCGGGCCACTTGCTTTTAACTAAACCAAAGTTGTTGTTGTAGCACTTTCTTATGTTGTACAACTGACCACTTGCCTCATTAGTTTTGCGGCTGCGTCCAATGTTGGCCATCGTAAATTTTACCTTTAAAATTCTAGTAAATTACATTCTATGCAAGTGGCCTACGATAAACACGCACTTATCTTCTGATTATATAATTGCTTTTTGAACAACATTTGTTGTTGTTGCCTTTAGTTTTCTCTGTCCTTACATGCTTTGCTCTACAATTCGTATGCCGCAAAACACACGCATGCAAAATGAAAATAAATTGAAAAGAAAAAAAAACTCTAAATGCATAAATGCATGCCTACCTGTGAGCCGCACGTTGCATGTGGCATGTAGCACGCACGCACTTACATAGTTTCAACTTCCACTCCTAAATTTTACTATTTCTTTCTCTTTTTCTATTTTCCTGAAAAATACTTTGTTTATCGCTCACACTTTGAATTCTATTTAAGTGCAGCAGTAGTGCGGCCTTTCTCTTTCTTTCCGTCGTTTCCTGCCTTTTGTCTTATTTTTTATTTACATTGCGGCCGGCCGGTAAAGGTCAGTTATTTGTGCGCAGGGCTTGGCTTCCAGGTTAGCGCACCTTTATTTCGTAACCGCTTCCGGTGCGTGTCACTGACATCCACACGCTTCTTATTATACTTTTTTTTTGTATGCGTGCGTATAGCGTATGCCCATCTAAGCTACGCACGTCTTTTGCAACAAAGTATATCGCTTTATGTCAGCTGGTAATGACAATGTTGTCACCTTAAGTGCGAGCCGTTGTGTTGCATAATAAATATACATTTATTGAGGAAGTGTTTGGAATAATATCAGCGTTTAAAAATGTTTAGTGGAAATGTTTTTAGCAGCAATTAAAAAAATTCACATAATCGTAGTGAATAACGACCAAAGTCTGATAAGTCATCAACACACTGCACGCTGAATTTCAATAGATTTTCTTAATTTTTTCACTACAAGTTCCACTTAGCAGGGACTTATATAAGCAAAGCTAATAAAATCCACCAGTTCGAACTACTATATTTGAACTAGCGATGAAACGATACCAAGCAAGTATTGATACTTTTACTTGGAAAGAAAGTATCGATAACTGAAAAATATCGGATCTAAAGTATCGATACCTACTCATATTGATACTTTTGGCTATAAACGTATTCCGCATGAACTAAATAAGTTAAATTTATTTTTTTTAAGGTCATATGTTAACGATTATCTGGTTTGGTAGGTAAATTTAGTATGAACACATTTTTTAGAACGAAGAATTTTCAATTTATTAAAATTTTCAACCGATTAAAAAAGAAAATTTGGATAAAAAAATATTAAATAAAAATTATTACAAATTTAAAGTATATAATAAATATAAATTTAATAAATTCACAATATTCTTGTGGCATGAAAATATCAATTTAAATTGATGGATATACATACAAATTTACATACAGCTCTAGGCTTAAATACGACTACTACAGCAAATACTAAGCGTGCACTAGATTTCTAAAAAATAGTCCCAACTGTTTTTACCCTCCATTCCCGCCCATCCGCACGAGGAGCGCAGTCCCCATGGCGTACGGAACCAATATTTTCAATTATATCCATGCATACATACATACATATACCTTAATATAGTAAGGTTCTATTTCACTACGTCCCTTAAATGCAAAAAGGCCGTAACTAACTAAAATTGTTTATTGTATAAAATGATGTGGAAACTTATAAATCGATGAAATGCAACGACGATGTGAGATAGGACCTTTCTATATTAAGGTAACGATATGTAAATATCTATATACATATGTATGTACATACACCTATATATTTAATATACATTTCCATATTTTTACATACAAAAATACTAGTAAATATATATGTACATATATTTACACGCTTCCAGCTATCTTTAAAAAATGTTATTTATAGCGCAACGAATTGGCATAAATAAATAGATATATCGACGACGACAACAACAGTGGCCATGAGATTTAGTGAGAGCGTAATGAAACGCAGCCACTGGCAATAAAATGAAATAACAACAACGATAATGGAAAACTGATTGCAATAGGATGTGGCAGACTGAATGTGCCGCAGCATGCAACAAAAATTATATTCATGCATTCATATATACATTTCTATTTGTATGTAAGTACATTTGTATGACTAAATGCAACCTGCTCGCGCTTGAGGGCGGCAAAGCGAATGCTAATAATAAATGGGGAAAAATGCAAATATACACGACCGCATATAAGTAGTTTAAAAAAATGTATGTTATATATGCACATACATATGTATAAACATTAGACCTTTCCACCTTACAAGAAAACACAAAAAAAGTTCCCCGGCCACCCCTGAGTGGAAAGTATTTTTGCACGGCAACTTCGAAAAAGAAATTTTTGGGACATAAGCATTTACATTTTTCTGGAATAATGCTTAGCAAAAATTTAATGATGTTTAAAGAGTTTTAATTTACTGACTGGTAGTACGTCATTCTTGCATATATTTCAATTAACGGAGTTCCAGAAACAAGTACAATAAAAAATAAATCAAGTATTTGAACCATTTTAGCCTTAAAACATTTATTTAGCATAATTGTTTTTTTTTCATAACTTTGGGAAGTTTTCGAACAGAATGTTCATATTAGAGGCACTGGACGTTGGCTTCAAATGCAGCACATGCATGAAGTTTCAAGAGTGTGCAACCAAATAAAATAAAAGTGCCGCATATATATTGCAGCTCTTTTGTAATTTTTGAAATCTTATGATTTGTTTTCAAAATTAAACGGTGAAAGTGGTCTTCTTGCCAAAATGAACGAATGTAGTGTAATAAAACTAGTAGGTTACCAAATGAAAAAAATACATTGAGTAAAATATTTATGACTATGATTTGAGAAACTAAAATTCCACTTTCATAGTTTTCAATGGCACATTCTAAATTCATTGTAAAATTTTTATTGAAATGAAGAAACTAATATATATTTGCATAAAGAATGCTGAGTAAAAATCTTCCAAGCTAATATTAAATTACTCATAAATAATTTGACTTTTAAGTTAAGGCGTGCGAGTAAAAGTGTTAAATGAATGCGTATGGTACTAAGGGCATATACGTTACATATGTACGTAATTATGGGTATATGAGCACGAGTGGTTATTTTTACTTTTTTATTAAATTTTCATTTAAATACAATTTCGCATTGGAACCTTGTTTTTGATACAAAACTGAAGAAAATGCATTTTCTAAGATAAGTGTGCCTCCACTTTCGACCAAAAACACGTTTTGTGTTTTGCTTAAAAATTACTTGTTTTCTAGTGCGGTCTAATGTACTTACATATGTATGCATGTTTATATGTATTCATGCTAATAAATATTTACATATATGAAATGCTACCGATCGCTGAACTTGTGTGCTTTTTTCTGACGCTGACATTTTATTGAGCGGAAGGCAATTTCAATAAAAATATTGCTTTCGAACTGAAAACGTTAATAAACAGCCACATACGCTCAGCTGCGTATGCTTGTTTCTTTTGTATGCGGTATAAATATAAGCTCATACATATGTAGATATGTGAATACGAATGTGTGCTGCACAAAAGTGAATTGGGTCAAATTGCCAACCGCCTGCTAGCGCACAGATAATAACAACAGCAACAACAACAAGCACAGCAACAACAAATGACTATCCATTGAAGCAATAGTAGATATGCAGTAGGGGGCCACAACAACAACAACAACAACAAAAACAACAACAATTGCCATTAGTGTGACAGCAATAAAAGCAAAATATTGAGTGACAGGATGCAATCTAAAAGTCAATATATGATTTTGCCACACGGGAATGCATAGATAACTGAATGCACCATTAAGTATCTAGCTAAGTGTTTGTATGGCATACTTTGCGATTGCTTGCTAACTTAAGTGCTTAACCGTGTGTGTGTGTGTGTGTGTGTGTGTGTGTGCGTACTTTTGTAAATGCGTGCGAATCTGTGGAGGCTGATAAACATACATCCCTTCAGAAAAAAATCATCAATTGATAAAAAATAACCGACTTGTAGTTAGGTTTTTTGTGAGATTTTTATAAAATATATAACTTATGGTTAGCTATAAAATGCTAACTTGAAACTAATTGACAAGTAATGCAGTAGTAACGCAGACGTAATAAAGAGATTATTTTCTTTGAACCAGTTTCTATTTAAATATCCTCATACAGATTTTAATTTGAATACACTTTATTTCTGCACTTCACAAATACTTTTTCGAAATAAAAGGAAGACCGAAACTTCATATTATCATTTTGATTTTATGTCTGACGGAGTTCGAATATAATGTAATGTAATAAAATAAATAAAAGAGTTAAAAACAAAAAAAAACTTGTGTTTCTTATTGCTATTTTATGCCCAAAAGTAGTTAGTTACAAGTTAGTTGACATCAGAGGTAACTACCCTTGACTATTTCGCGGCCATCGTCAGAGAAATATAGTTAGCTTTCCTCAAAGAAAATATGTATACAGATAATACTGACATTTGGTTCCTTCCTAATCAACTTCAAGCTAACTTATAGTTAGATACATTTCCCGCAGGGATAAGTGTGTATGTATGTATGTACATATGTGTCCCTCTTTGATTATTGTCA
This sequence comes from Rhagoletis zephyria, assembly GCF_001687245.7. NCBI lineage: Eukaryota > Metazoa > Arthropoda > Insecta > Diptera > Tephritidae > Rhagoletis > Rhagoletis zephyria. The sequence continues at coordinate 7,662 of NW_016174156.1, forward strand.
TTGACATTGCAAATGCATTGAATGCATTCTGCATGCATGTATGTATGTAGTATGTAGGCGAATAGTGAAATGTGCTACTCTTCGTAGGGACCGACGATATGTAGTTTTTGTTGCGACCTCCACCACTGCCGCCGGGCGTCTTTTGTGTCGTACGGTACTTTAGTTATGCCATAAATTGCCAACGTCAATGGCAGTACTCGATATGCTTTTAGATTTGTGTGCTTACGTAATTTATAATATTTATTTTGAAGGCATAAATTGCAAGAAGTGTTTGTATGTGTGTACATACATACATACATACATATGTGTGAGTGAATACGCTCGCAGCCTTGAGTTAGTCAATTGTACATTAAACATATGTATTTATGGACAAATCGATAATTGGCAGGAAAAACAATTGATAGAAAATTTTTTAATGCAATTTTTGATTTATTTAATTTAAAGAAATTTTTTTAATGGACTTAATAAAAATGTTTTCGGTGAAATGTATTTTAATTTTGTTTAATTTCGTTGGAAGTTATTTGTAATTTTTATTTAAAAATGAGACTTTACTTATTTTTATGATTCTTTATTAATGCCTGTTTAATTTTTAATTTGTTATTAAACTTGATAAATTTTTTTTTAAGTTCAATTTAGTTTTACTCAATTCAGTTTAATTCAACCTAATTTAATTTAATACAATTTAAATTTCATTTGGTTAATTTTTTTATTAAATTTATTTACTTTAATTAATTTAGCTTAATTTTATTTTATTTTATTCTATTACTTTTTAATAATCTTTTGTTTAATTTTTTGTTTTAGATACATTTGAACTATATGTTGTAATTTAATTTAACTTATTTAAACTTTATTTAGTTTTATTTAATTTACTTCAAATGAATTTAGTTTAACTTTATTACTCTTTATTAAGGTTTTTGTTTCATTTTTCGTAGATTAATTTTATATTTTATTTTAATTTCATTATTATGTATTATTATTGTTTAAATTAATTTAATTAAATTTAATCTAATTGTTTTATTTAATTCAATTTTATTTATTTATTTAATTTAATTTTTTTAATTTTATTTTATTCAATTTAGTTTTATTAATTTAATTTAGTTTATTTTAGTTTAAATTGATATCAATTAACATAATTTAGTTTAATTTTATTTTATTCACTTAAACTTTGTTTATTTTATTTTGTCTTTGTTGTTATTTAATTTATGTTTTTTCTTTTATTAATTAGATATTATTATTTTTTTGCAATTTTTTATTTTATTTTATTTCAAGAGGAGTGCGTTTCAGCATGGACAGCAATAACCGCTAACCTTACTAACAGCTGAGTAGTTAAGTGTATGATCCGCATGCACAGGGCAGCGTTGCCTCCATAGCTTACTTATCAAGACTGCTGGTACGTATTTGGCATCAATGTGTGAAACTTTAAGTTGACAGCCGTGCAAAAACTACCGAAAGTATGTTACAGGACACGCGGTATGCTGCTGGCTGGTGACGTGCACTGTTGCAAGTTAGCAAGAGAGTGATAAAAAGTCTGCGTGTGCTTCAATTCGGCGGAAAGTTCTTGTCTCCATATGATATGGCTTAAGGTCTGATTATGGAAACTTCAATAAATGTAACTAAGAACTTAAAAAATCAAAATGAAGCAGACTTCGAAGTGAAATTAAGTTAAGTTTCGGCTGTCCAAATATAAACAACATCCATTAAAGAGAATTTTTATGTGACAGCCTCTAAGTTACGTCAAGCTGCCATAACCAGACCTTTAGATTGAACGTAAGCGCGAGGCTGTAACGAGCACATCGTATACTAAATAATATACACTGAGACTGCAATCGTAGCAGAAACCGATTCCAGTGCATAGACCGAGGAGCTTAGGCAACACGCGACCATCACAGAACAAGGCGCCTTCTTATTTTAACTATTGGGGCATATATAGTTAGATCTATTGCGTTAGCTGTTAAGATGTAATTTTAAAATAAAGTTTTTTATAAAGCGTTTGGCGTGCTCTTATTTCATATTCTGAAAAGCGAGTATATTTGTTCGCCGAGGTGAATATGATATATTTGTATGTAATAAAAGGCCTTCGGTATCCCCCAGCAGCACACCAAAACTGCATTTTATCTTCTCAGAAAGTGCCTTTTTGCATTGTGCCTGAGCTTGCACTATCCATCAGACATTCTGTGCTAGTTCTCTGACCATCTTGGCAAAGAGGGAGAAGTCATTGGATTGCCTCTAACTATTTGACATACCCTAGATAGTCGCTTAAAAAAAACAGTATGGGTATCAAATAAAAGAGAAAATTCTGTAGAATTAAGAAAGGACAAAACTTTTTCGTGTGTAAGGACGACTAGATATTGAAACTGTACTTTTAAAATTTTATCTTGCAGTATCCTTGAAAATTTGAAATATTTATTTATGAAAAAACGTTTATAAGCTTAAAAATATAAATATAATTGGAAGATCCTTTTCAATATCTCGTCCTTGTGAACCCAAAAGCTTTAATTTTTTAATTTTGCCGAATTTTCTCTTTCGCTTTGTACACATAGATATTGTTATTCAAAGTCCTTTAAGAAAAGTCCTGACGTCAGAGAGAAGAACTATAAACGCAGTTTTACTAATATTTCCCACATAGTTTTGTGAATCTGTTAGACTGTTTCGTGTGTTTTAAATTTTTTTTTTGATTTTTGTCGCATGGTGTTATCGTAGGCGCTCGAAATCGGGTACGCCACCAGCAGGCAGAAGAGCTTCCATGTACTTCATTGCGGCTGTGTATCGCTGATAGAGCCTACCCGATTTTTATTTTAATTTTTCTCTGTTATAAGCTTTTTTATAAATAGATATTATTGAGCCAGTTGCTTTTAGCGGAGCACTTCCCGTTCTAAACTGTGCATTGAATTGTTGAGACAACTACTTAGCCCACCATTTCTGCTGAATACAATTTACAAGAGTTTCTTTTTACACACATCAACATAAATACATACTATGAATAAATATTTACTTAAAAGTAATTATATTTCATGCTGGCTTTATAAGAAATTTGATCGCCTTACAAAAGAGCGTAGAAAAATAAGCTTTCAGCTGTAACCAATAAAACAGTGATTTTGTTTATAAAAAAATCGATTTCTTTGTTTGTGTATTTGCAAGTTGGTTTATTTAGTCTACTTACATATTGTACAGACAGACATCCATATCTATTTACGATTGCATTTATGTAAGTAGTATTACTAGGCAGCTTTTAAGCAAAAGTCAATCAACTGTTGGCAATAAATTTTTGCTTTCTCCTACCAAACGTTTTTACTGCTTCAGCGATTTTTGCGTTGTCGTCATCGTCGTCATCGTCTTCGCCGGCATCGTTTACAAATTTTTGCTGGCATATACAAAAATATCTAGTATGTACGCCAACCGCGAATTGGAAATGGAAATTTTTCTTTTGCTTATTCAATTACACGTGTTACTCGCTCGAAGATATCCGCATACATAAATGCCACACGCCGCGCGCGCCGCCACCACCCGCTTAACGTTCCGCTTAAAGCGATTATTGTGATT
>NW_016174158.1:0-11199 GCF_001687245.7 Rhagoletis zephyria
GGGGGGGGGGGGGGGATAAATAAAAAATCTTTAGTAATAAAAAATTGTTAAATAAACAATTGGGTATTGTCCAGAGTTTTCCGAACGGAAAATATTGATTTTCAAGAATTCGATACCATTTCCACCAAAAATACATATAAAATAAATGGCAAACTTTGAGCGCTTTGAGCGACCTCTAAATATTTATACTTTTTTCGACATAGAACAATCCTAGGATGTGAGAGCATTAAAATTCCGAGTATACTTATTTAAGAGGTCTTTATACATGCTAACTAAAAAGTTGTCATGTAGATAATAGTTAACCGAAAATATGTAAGTATAAAAACCGAGAGTACCAAAAACATTATATTAATTAGCATACTACAAGTCAACTTATAAGTAACCAGTTTGTAGTTAGCTGAAAACAAACTAACTTTTTTTTCGCGACATCGTCATGTTAAATAGTCAGTTGAAAGCAACGGAAATTAGTCGAAACTTACTCACCCCTAATTTAAAAATAGGTGAAATTATAGTACATTTGTAGTTAGTTGATTTCCCTACTGGGTACCTGTACCTAATGGTAGTTTATATGCCAACAATGAAGAATTCAATACAAGCAAGGAACAACCGAAATGCAGGCAGGCAGATCGGCATCATTATTGTTAATGAAAAATTGTAATGACCATTAGCGTTTTGGAAAAGAAACAAAATTATATCAGCCATTTTTTTTTTAGCTATCGAACATCGAAAACGGTCCAAACGACATGGTGAATGGCAATGGTAGAGAGGAACTGGGTACATACACATGTACATATGTATGCATTTATGTATCTGCAATACATCCAAAATTTATGTATGTATATAGGTACATATTTTATGTACCTTGATACCGATATACCAATACAAACATATATAAATTTCTTATGTTAGTGTGCTCACGGCGATTTAAAATAAGAGTTCTTGCATTTGCAACTTCGAAAAATGCCGCAAATTCACGTGAAATTGCTATGTCGCAACGCTTGATCTTAGCTGATCGAATCGTGCCGGAACGTAACAAACATATTTAAAAAAAAATGTAGTATGTAATGTGAAGCATATAGATTTTCTTTATGTATGTATAGTATACAACTACTATGTAGACATATTTACATACATACATAGATATATGCTTCCTAATAATTGACTTCTAATAAAGCAGCTTTCTTCAATTTAGTTCTTATTGTTTGTTTGTTGTCTGCAACTGTTTGTCGGTTTAGACTGGAACCAAAAACTTCGCCAATTACCTCTCTTGTTTGTAGATTTGCGCCAGTTGTTTATGCCGAGCGCAGATAGGTCCTTCAGCACTCAGTCGTCGTCGTGAATGGCGGTATTCGCCATAGCGAATGCGCAAAGGCCCGTAAATCCTTCGAAGAATCCCTCTCTCGAAAACTCCACGAGCCGTTTCATCAGCTGTTTTCATTGGCCATGCCTTCGCGCCCCATACAACAGCACTGGCATGATGAGTGACTTTTAGAGAATGAATTTTGTACGACGAGAGAGGATTTTACTTCCCAATTGCCTACTCAGTCCAAAATAACACAATAGTGATTCTCCGTTGGATTTCAAGGCTGACATTATTATTGGTGTTAATGCTGGTTCCCAAATAAACGAAGTCGTCTACTTTTTCAAACTTGTAACTGACACCAGTGACTTGGGTGCCAAGACGCTTATGCTCTGACTGTGTGATAAATAACAGGAGATACTTTGTTTTGTCCTCGTTCACCACCATCTAATTCTGAGAAGCTAGATTCATGATGATCGGCAGCCCCTATTTTTATCGATATCTCGATGTCAACGGCCAGCAATTATACGCTCTTTTAAAGTATTGTAGCTGAGCGGCTCAGTATCTCCTCCAACATCAGATTAAAGAAATCACACAAAAGGAAGTCACCTTGTCTGAAACCTGGTTTGATATCAAACAGCTTGGAGAGGTCCTTCCCATTTCTGACGGAGCTGGTGGTATTGCTCAACGTCATTTTACCAGCGTATTAGAATCGGGGGGATAGAAAAATTCAGACATCGCGGATTAAGACAATTTCTTCTAGCGCTGTCGAAAGCGGCTTTGGAATCGTTAAATAAATGGTGTGTGTCGATCATATTCTCGTGAATTTTTTATAATATTTGGCGTATTGTGAATACCTCTTCTATTGTGAATTTTCCAGGTCTAAGGCCACACTGATAATGCCGAATCAGTTCGTTCACGATGGGCTTCAGTCTTTTTACATAATACGACCTTGTAACTTATGCTTAGAAGACTGATGCCGCGGTAGTTGGGGCGTATGGCGGGGCCGAAGTGCCACTGTGATTACTTTTTTCTGCTTAATTAAGCAATTTAAATAAACCAGTGTTCGCCCAGCGGTTGAAATTCAACCTTTTAAATTAAGGGGAGTTGACACAACACAATACAACACAACCCAACACAATACAACACAACATAATATAACATAACCTAACATAGCACAACATAACAAAACATAATATAACATAAAATAGCATGACATAACATAGCATAACATAACATAACATAGCATAATATGACATAACATAACATATGTAACATAACATAACATAACACAACACAAACCAATAAAACACAACATCACACAACCCGCACGTTTACATTTAGGAGGCATTGAGAAGAGATGTGCCACGCCTCCTTTTACAAACTCATTTATATGCATATATCTTTCTATAAGCCCCTACCATAGGTATCTGTGCATTTCAAATTTCGAGTTAATAGGTTTGTATAGTAACCAATAGTCAGTACTAATTTGTACTGGAACCTGCAAATTTTTACTGGAAAAGTGTATGATAACCAAAAAAATTTGCAAGAGAGCGGTGAATCGAGAGCGTAACAACACGCGAGAGCTGCAAATTCTTGCTAGTGAAATTTTTACTAGCAGAAATTAGCTGGCAGAAGAAGAAGAATAAGTGTCAAAAGCCATCATTTGTTGAATTGGTTTAGCACAAACAAAAGTAAAATGAGTGGAAATCAAAATATTAATGATGTACTGGACTATGTAAGTGCGTGTGTGTAAAGCAAAGCGTTTAAAAATGATTTATAAATAGTAAAATGTTTACAGCAGAATGTCAAAACAGTGCAACAGCTGTTCATTTCCAAGTTTTTGCAAGTTTTGTGTTCATTAACTTTTTCTGCCAGTTTTCTCTTCTTCTCAATTTTACGCTCTCGCTGCAATGTTTTACTGGAGAAGTTCCTATACAAACCTCATGTGACTATAATTCTGAAGTTAGAGCTGATTAAAAATTTTCTCTATGGGAGGTGCCACCCATCCCCCGCTCCCCCTTGACGAGACCCCATTTTTGTACCCTATTATAGGTCCAGGAGTCATGGCAATACTCTGGAAAAATTTTATTAGATTCTCTCAATCCGTTTAGGCTACAACCTGGCACATACAGTATCGGTCATATCTATAGAACGCCATTTCCAAGTGATATTGTGTTCCCCTTATGTTTATGTATTTATTTTTAAGAATTTTCAATTAAAATTTATGTCATTCTCAGACAAACCCCATATATACCCAAGTTCAACAATTTGTAGAAAACTACAAAAAGTGTAACAAATTTTCACCTAAATTTGAAACCTTTTTCCCGGAAGTGTTAGAATTTTTTTGAGTACACAGTTTTTTAGCCCATGCAATTTTAGTCTCATAATGTGCAAATTTCAAGTGGCTACGAATTACCGTTAATTTTTAGAATTTTTTTGTCGCATTGGCTTCCATATAATGAATAAACTCAATTTATTTGTATATGGAAGAAAACCGCAACACCTTTGGCGAAAAAAATTCTAAAAAATCAACGGTAATTCGTAGCCACTTGAAATTTGCACATTTTCATACTAAAATTGACTGGGCTGTCTTCTCTACAACTTGTAGTGCTGCTACCATTCAGTAGAATGGAAAGTGTTCCCTATATAAATTAAGTACGGTCTGAGCATCGGTCACTAGGTCGTCATGGTTGTTCGCCTGGTAAAATTGTTGGCCGTTTTTTTTTCTGCCGACCAGCATCTCAAGCTCTTCGAACTCACGTATTTCGCCCTCTCCCTTTCTATGTCGGAAAATACGTCTCGCTTCCCTCTTCAGTTCCCGATATCGGTCTCACATATGTATGTAGCTCGTGTTGCGCCCGATGGTCGCAAGGCTCTGTAGCCGACATCTTTTTTCTCTACAGCTTCTATTATTTATGAGGAAATGCAAACTAAACTGAGCACAACTGATAATAACTTTGCCAGATCTTATCAATATGTGACCGGTTCATAATTTTCTGAAAATCTACTATTAGTACGTACGAATATCTAGTCCTCATAGATTGTATGCCACTTCGTAACCACTATTTTTTTTGTATAGTAAAAAGTAAATCCTCGATTTTTCCGAAACCAACTGTCTAATGCTGATTGATTGGATGTCATGCTTAACTCACTAGCTTGATTGTCATGGCATGCCAGATCGCTTTCGCAAAAGGTAATTTATAACTATCTACATACACGTATATCCAACTACATACATGTCTGTATATATATATTATTTAAATTGCACTTCAAAATTATTTAAACAACAGCTACATACACGGACAAGAATATTCCTCCTTGCTTTGAATTTTCCCCTTTGCTGTCTCTTGTACACCTTTCCAATCATCAAAGAAAAACAGATTTAGTAAATTATACTTTTATGGAAAACTAAGGTCTCTTGGGCTATTTGCGGTAAAAGAAGATATCTTGAAAGGCGTGACACATTGAGCAAAAATAAAAAGACAAAAAATGCAAATCATTTGACTTGTTTATCATACAAAATTAGCCACACGAGTAAATATGTAGTATTTCCAGAAAGGTGCAAAAAGAACAATTGTTTATGTGGTTGTCAAAATTAAGGGAGTAAGGAAGAAAGTTTACACAAAGGTAGTGGGAAAATATTGTGGTAAAAATATTCAAAACATTCATAGATTGGTAACTAGTACAAAGGTGGGCATCAGTGGGCAATAATGGCAGGCTCAAAACTACTGTTTGCCAATTTTGCGCCACAGGCGGTCCAAACAATGACTGCCGAAGCAGCAGCAGCAGCAGCAGCAGGAATAGAAGCCGCAACCCCGTGGAAGTTGGTATGCATGGGCCATGTGCATGTGTATATTAATACATACATACATACATACATTCATACAAGGTCGACGTTTTTCGCCTTGGTGACATCGCTGTTTCTTATACATGCCGGGGAAAGCAAAAGGAATGGCACGGTCTCAAGGCTCTTCTGGTCAAAGATCAAAGCAAATTACCAGCAATTTGATGTGCACCACTGTGGACACTATGAATGTGCTATTAATATGTATATACACATATGTATGTATGTATGTATATTTGTGTTTTAAATGTTAGCAAAACAGATGTTCAAAATTCCATTCACCTAAAATGCATCGATGTATTTCCAAGAAATTTTAAGTGATTTTATAAAAATTTAGGATTTGGAATTTTACATACATATGTATGTATGTACATAATGTCACCTGAAATGCAAAAGACGTACATATATACATATATTCACATTGCAGCATAAATTACTGTGTTTCGATCAAATTACTTTACACAAACCAAGTATGTTCACATTTTCCTCAACAGTGCTGGCTTAAATAAATAAAAAATCTTTTCTTTTTTAATTTCTATTTAATTTATTGGCAGATTTTACAAAGCGAAATTACTTGATTTCGGCATGATTTGCTTATAAATTACAAATTTTAAAACACTGAAACGAAATTTCCTCGGAGGTGAGAAATAAGTGAGATCCGTCAGAAAGAGAAAAGCCTTTCGTAAAGCAATTGCAAATTCTGGAAACTATCTTTACAGCTCTTTTCTGTCTTTCGAGAGACAAATTGCAAGATTTGCTAACTAGGAGATCTTGGCGGTTAACTATTTAATTTGTATCAGTTAATTTACTAAAAATTAAATTAAATAAAACCAAATATATTTCTAATTTTAAAACACTGAAAACGAAAGATTAAATACAAAATTTAATTAGAAAATAGAATAAAATAAATTTCTAAAAATTTCAAAACAATAAAATCCAAAAATTAAAAAAAAAATTCTATTACGGTATATTTTTCCTTTAAAAAAAATTAAATCTTAACATCGAAAGAAAATTAAGCTAAAAAAATGTACTTTTAAAATTTAATTAAATTAATAAAATATAAAAATTAAAAGAAAACAACACTAAAAAGAAGCAATGATATTAAAAAATTAAATGTATAAGGTAACTTAATTGAATTAAAAAAAATTAAAATTTTCTTTTTAAAACAGTATCTAAAATCTTAAATTTTGAAGAAAATAAAATTAAAAAAGTTGTGTGTGGATCCCACTCCCAAGTTCAGTTCTTCCTTCTCTTACCCATATTACAATTTACATATGTTATCAGTGAGCCCGCATTGCATTATAAAGCCAAAATTGAATTTAATGGGTGAAAATCTCTTCAAAAACAAAAAAAAATATACCAAATGGTTTTGCTTATTATTACCTGTACTTTGAGTCCACTTCTGTTTCCCGACACCAGTGTTCCAAGCGCACCTAATTTTTTTGTCTACCAAAAGACGGTATGAAATCTTAACAACGACAATCCTTTTTATAAGCCACTTTCGTTTTCGTATGATTTATTTTATATCACGTCCGGCATCATCACCATATGTACATACATATACCATAAGTACATACATAGTTAGGTAGATATGACTTTCCGGATAGGTGGCAACCCTAATTAAAAGTATTTTCAAACTAAAGCTTTCATAAAGCTCCTTAGTTTGACACTCATATTTAAATATTTCATATTATTCTTTATTATCTTCTAGATATTTAAACTAACTAAATTTCTATTTTCAACGAGGTGACCAACCTTTTCAAAAATATTTTTAAACCTAAATCTTCTTAAATTTCGCCTGACATTGGATTACAAATTTAAATTAATTGATGAATTAATTTGATTTTGATTTTTTATATGCAGGGCAAACCTTCTAAATATAGTTCAGAAATAAAGCCTTACCAACCCATTTCGATTTATTCCCATCATTTAGTAATTCATTTAACTTATTAAAAAATTTTAATTTAACTTTTTAAACCGATAGCAACCTTCTTCAAATACTTCGAAAATATTTTAAATTTTCAAACTTAAGATTTCATACCACTCTTAATATTTCGCATAACATAATGACCACCCATAATATTTTCGAACTAAAACTTCTTAAACCTCTTGAGTAAGACACCCATATTCTGATAAATATTTCAATTATCTAATTGCTGCAATTCAAGTTGAATTTAATTTTTCAACATGTGGCAACACTCCTAAATATAGTTCAAAAATGAAGCCTTCTTTTAATAACTCATCTAACCTATTAAGTAATTTGACTTTAACTTTTTAAACAGAATCTAATTTTTGTGAAAATTTGCAGATAGAGAACATTTAATATAGAGCCGTCGATATACGTACTTATGTACGTGATTTCCTTATTCCGTTATTTGTTCTCTTATATGAAATTCGAGAATGCATGCATATTTCCATTCAGCTGTCCTGTCCGATATCTCTCGAGAGGCCTTAACAGATAACTTTAAATCCGCATGTTTGTGAGAAGGGATATGCATATGTAGTAATGCATGTAAATATGTATGTACAAATGCACTAAATACCAAAAAGTGGATCAAATAGGTTTTAACTACACAAAGTGAATACATGCCCGATCAAGCTTCAATAAACATTAATATATAGTTATGTACATACATATGTATGTGTATATGTATAAGTACATATGTCCTCAATGCAACTGCAGAAGTAGGAGACAAAAATTAAAAGTCATTATAAACTTCGTGCAGGAACATTGCCACACACATTCCTCAGTAGTTGCGGTTACCGAGGTAGTCACTTCATTCACTACCGTTCAGGTGAAGGTTTACATTCTCATCCGCTCATTTGTTTACGTCACCTTAGCATAATGTTCCTTTGAGACATACATAGCACAATATCGCCACAGTGGGCTGTATTCAAAGCATAAGGGATTTGTGATAAATTCATTGTACATACATACATACTTATGTATGTATGTGAAGTATGTATGTATGTGTTGCACTCCTTAACCGTGCAAATATTTCACTTCGAAAGTCATATACATACTTAATTGAATAAATATGGTCACTTTGCTGAAAGCAGGCCTGCCAACTTGGCTCAAATCGTATAATTTTTGGTTCTGTTTTACTTCAAATGACACGTATTTTTGTAATTTTTCACAAAGTGCCCAAATATCCATTGTGAGAAATTATAATATGTCAATATATTTTTGTTAAATCCTTCGCGTGTACCCTTCATAAACTGTAATCTCATGTTTCCAAGGTATATACAACTGGTTCTTCTGATTTTGACATTGCGCTTTTGTTTTAGAAAGGCGGTTTTTATGTTATTGCTAAATGGCAAGAAAGTAATCTTTTGTCACTTAAAAAAAATTTCACCTTTTTTGGAATTTTCATTTTTCTATTTGCTACTTTTGGCCCTTTTTTGTTGTTGGCAGCCCTGGCTGTAAGGGCGTCATATGGTTGCGATCGCGACTGCAAAGGCGACAGCAATTGTGGTTGTGGTTGATTATTTGCTGTTTGTAAGCAGTTGGTGTGGAGACTGAGTGAGTTGAAGAGCAGGAAGAAACGTCAATCGGTATATGAATGTGCATATGCATGTACCATGTATAAATAAATGTACATACGTACATATGTATGTTGCTAATGCGTTACCACAATCACGGAAGGAAGCTGCACAAATGTTGCCTAGCCACACTTGGTGGAGTACTACCAAAACATACTAAATATGTGGCTGCCACTCGCAGCTCCTAAGAGTATTTAGTTGATAGGGAATATAAGTTTGTATGTCTGTAAGAGATTTTATTTAAGTATGTCGATTCGACTAACAATAATCATGTACATAGCTCTCTCTGAAGTCATTTACATAACTTTCGGTTTATTATATGTAAAAGAGAAAAGAATAGCCATTTAATATTTTGTTAATGTGTTAAAAAAAAAATATAAAGAAATATAAATCATAAAATGTTTTCCTTTTTAACTCTTGTTTGTTTGTTATTTAAACTCAAAGTTGGTGTTAGTCGTTTCGACTTTAATGGTTAATATTGGAAAATTAAAAAAAATCTATTCGTCCTTGTGAATCCAAAAAATTAAAATTTTTTAAATTCTAAAGAAATTTCCTTTCGCATTTGCTACACATACTTTTATTCTACATTGCATTTAATTTTTTTATAAATTTTTGGAATTAACAATTTCTTTGTCCTTCAAAATAAATCCGCGGTCAAAGAGAAAAAATAAAAACGCCACTTTAAATAAAAAAAGTGGGTTTCAAACCCATTTATTTATTTATTTCATGGTAGGAGAGCTTCTCCAACAACATAGAAGCCATTTTTTCGATTCAAGTTGTTGAAAAGTAATGAATATTTAAATCCCGGGAGAAGCCGAAAAATTAACATCCCTACTCCCCATACAAAAACAAAAATCGGTAGGCAGTGGAATTATTAAATCTATCATATTTTTAGAAGCCCACCAAAATATTTCGGAAAAATTTGAAAATACCTCCAAAAATGGAGTTTTTTTTTAAGAATAAAAATAGTTTCTTAAATATTTTTTTTGAAAAAATTACCTCAGATGACTAAACAGTTTAGTAAATTTTCTGCGGTAATACCGCTTATCTCTAGTCCCATTTTTCCAACTTCATTTTTCATGGCAGATTGCATGTCTTTGAAAGATCGTTTTACAGCAACAACTTCACGCCACATTTTATTTAAGCAAACGGTTATGCTCGCCATTGTAGTAATCTTTAAAACCCTGTAGAGCACAATGCATGATTTTAAATATATGTACATTAGACTGCATCACCGCCCATACGAAAAAAAAAATCGGTACTATTTTTCCATTGGAATTATAAAATCTAAAGTCGAACAACCCTAGCCTTTACAACAAAAAACGAGATGCCCATTGATGGTGTTAAAATTACATATCCATTTTTATTGGAGTGTGGCCACAGTAAATTGTAGTTCACTTTAATGAACGAACTAATGAACTAGCTCAATTAAAAGAGCTGGCTCTTTCGCTATTTAGTTCAAAAGCTCCCCAAGCCTAGTAAATATGCTTAATTCTTGGCATTAAAATTTACCCAACGATTCACTGCTCTTTTATTTACCTAACTTTGCACGTATGCCTATATACATACATACATACATATGTAGGTTCATATGATATGGCGCATGCGCAAGACAGCATTACAAGTCTGTACTACACTCCACTGGTGTTTTATTCAAATTCTCACACTTTTTCACGCTGCACTTCAATTGGCGCATTTGGTATTTAAATGACTTTGATTTACAAGCGTTATTCCTTAAAAACGGTTATACATACATATTTACATGCATGCTAGTACATATATAAACGTATTGCGAGCTGAATACCCTTTCAGATTTGTACGAGTGCATCTTTGATTCTTTAAGCGCCACTTGCCTGTCAAATCCAAAATGCTAAGCAAACAAATGTTAACCCTCTCTAAGTTGACGATGCCTCCAACCGGTCGTATTTGGTTTTCTTTTTTTTTAACGTCATTGTTGACGCTGTTCAATGTGTATATATATGTACATACATACATACATATGTGCTGCATGAGCATGCGCCTTATTGTCTTTTATTAAAACACAGTGGGATGCACCAATAATATTTACTGAAAATATTTTTTATAGAATCAAATTTAATTAAACTAAATAAAATATATCCGAGTAAAACAAGAAAAATAAAATGTACTAAAACATCGTGCGACAAAAACCAAAAAATTTCAATAAGTATAGGAAATGCCCTTTACACTAATTTGATTCTATTATTATTTTAATCCAGTTAGAAGGACGAATTTCGGGGATGTGGTCGTGTGTAAATTTGTACTTAACAGGGACGGAAAACAATCATTATTTTTTCAATTTTAACCAAAAAAATCGACATTTGGTAATTTTGGTAAAACAATTTTAACTATACTTACGTATTCGCGTGCGTACGTCCTTCTGTAATTTACAATTATTTTTATTTTTCGAGTTAAAAATGATAAAAGAAAATAAAATTTTGCGAACTCTTTTTTTGCATACTTAACTCAAACATATATATATTTTTTGATT
>NW_016174160.1:0-3570 GCF_001687245.7 Rhagoletis zephyria
AACTATTAGTATAAATAATGTACCAATCAATATGGAAATTGATTCGGGTTCACCAATTTCTGCTATTTCATTAGAATGTTATAAAAAAAATGTTCTCACATTCCATTGCAATGCCCCCTTACGTGCGTACAACAATCAACAAATACCTGCGGAGGCAAAAACAAACACTGTATGTAATTAATAAAGGTGGTTATCCGATTTTAGGTAGAGAGTGGCTGTATGTTTTACAAATGTGGCCACTAAAATTTTCAGAAGAAGTTCCAAATAAAACTATTAAATGTATTAAGAAGGTTAATGAATCCCACATTGAATCTTAGCGAACNGAATGTGGCCACTAAAATTTTCAGAAGAAGGTCCAAATAAAACTATTAAATGTATTAAGAAGGTTAATGAATCCCACATTGAATCTTAGCGAACGGAATTCCCAGAAGTTTTTAAAACCGGTTTCGGTTTATTTAATCGCGGAACGTTGTCATTAAAAGTAAAGCCAAATACACAGCCAAAATTTCTACAGCCACGTAAACTTCCCTTTGCATTGCGGAATAAAGTGGAAGCAGAAATTGATCGTTTAATTGAAAATAAAGTTTTAGTACCAATTGAATATAGTGAGTGGGGAACTCCAACAGTCCCCATAATAAAAGAAAGCGGTCAAGTTCGAATATGTGGTGATTTTAAAGTCACGTTGAATCCATTTTTGGAAATAGACCATTTTCCATCTCCGCGACCAGAATCGGTATTTTACGAATTACGTGGTGGCGAACAGTTCACAAAACTGGATTTAGCGGAAGCGTATCAACAATTGCCAATAGATGAAAAATCAAAAAAATACGTCGTTATTAGTACCTGGCTGTGTACTCATTTCAACGAAAAATAACAGCTTTATTGATGGGAATTCCGGGCGCAGGAGTTTATATTGATGATATTATTATCACCGCGGCTACTAAAGAAGAGCATGTAAGACGTTTACGAGAAGTATTACGTAGATTAGATATTGCAGGTTTAAAACTAAATTTTACAAAGTGTAAATTTTTACAGGATGAAGTTGTATACAGTAAAACCCGCTTAAGTACCTCACGAAAAATGTCAGCTTTTTGAGGTACTTAGGCGGGTTGGGGACTTAAAATAACCCGCTTAAGTACCCCGATGCGGGTACTTAAGCAAACATAATTATTGATGTAGTTACATCTTTTTATTAACTTAGATAAATATGTAAATCCTTGGATAAAACATAAACATTTAATGAAGTATACGTATTTATTTAAGATTTTCAATTAAAATACAGTTCATTCCCTAACAAATACCATGTAAACCTAAGCTTAAGATTTTATAGAACACTTAAAGAAAAAAATTCATGAAAATTTAAAATTTTTTTTCTCAGATGTGTTTTTAGAGTATACAGTTTTATTGCCCATTCAATTTTAGAGTAATAATGTCCAAGTTTCAAGTGGCTAAAAATTACCGTTGATTTTCTAGAATTTTTTTTTGCCGAAGGTGCGTAATGCTGCCACTGAGATTCAAAATATGTAAATATTTTAAGAAATTGTAAAAAAACTTAAAAGGGGAAAATTAATATGGGGTATGAAAAATTTAGGTACTTAGGCGGGTTGGGTAAATAAGCGGGGAGGTACTTAAGACAGGGATTTTCTTCAGATTACAATCTAAGCGGGTTTCACTGTATTTAGGCTATCGCATTAATAAAAATGGTATTCATCCGATAAAATACAAAATTGAAGCGGTACAAAAAGCTCTTCCGCCTGCGAATGTATCTGAATTACGCAGTTTGTTAGGTTCTGTAAATTTTTACGCAAGGTTTATACCAAATATGGCAACAAAATGTAGACCTTTATACCAATGGTTAGAGAAAAAGCGTGGTTTTCAGTGGACCACAGAATGTGATAATGCATTGGCAGAAATTAAGATTCACTTAACTTCCGAAAAGTTTCTAGTGCATTTTGATCCTAGTAAGCCATTAGTGCTTACATGCGACGCATCACCGCACGGTGTATCGGCTGTGTTATCGCATAGAATTAACAAAAATGATTTTCCAATTCATTATACTAGCCGGACATTGAATGTGAGCGAAGGTAATTACTCTCAATTAGATCGGGAAGGTTTAGCGATAATTTTCGGTGTCAAAACAATTTTTGAGTATTTGTTCGATCAAAAGTTTCTGTTACAGACAGACAACGCAGCGCTTACACGCATTTTCCATCCAAAAAAATCCATACCTGAAATAGAGGCCGCACGTATACAAAGATGGGCAGTATTTTTGTCTGCATTTCGTTATGAGATAAAGCATATTAAAGGTTCAGACTATTATGCAGATTGGCTTAGTCGCATGCCTAATAAAGATGCAGTAGCTCAACATAAAGAAAGAGAATTCACAAATGAGGTTCCAAATGTTTATTTCAATAATATTAAAAATTCCGATTTTGCATCTCTAGATTGGAGATATGTTCATCGTGCAATGCGCAGCGACAAAGTTCTTTGCAAAATAATGCGATACTGTTTAGATGGATGGCCAGACAAACCACCGGTTGAGAAAGAGCTACTAAATTTTTGGAATAAACGCGAAGCGCTATCAATTGAAAATAATTGCTTACTTTGGGGTCATAGAGTGGTGATTCCCGAAAGGCTAAGACCACTAGTAGTGCACGAATTGCATTTCAGCCATTTCGGTGTGAGTAAAATGAAAGCATTAGCTCGGTCATTTGTTTGGTGGCCATCTATTGATCGCGACCTAGAATAAATTACACGTTCATGTACCAAATGCTTAGAAACGAAAAAGAAACCTCCAAAAATTCTTTTGACACCGTGGTCGTGGCCAACCATGCCGTAGCATAGAGTTCACGCCGATTTTTGGGTCCAATTGAAGGTAAAATTGTACCTTTAATGATTGATAGTCATTCAAAATGGCAAGAAGCTTTTATAATGCCAAACATGAGCGAAAATTGCACGAGTTCGATGTTCAAGGAAGTTTTTACGCGTTTCGGGTATCCCCCACATTTAGTTACTGATAATTTTTCAACGTTTGTGGGAGAAGCTTTCCAAATATTTATGAGGCACTCAGGCATTCGTCATAGTAAGCCCAGCGCATTGCCCAGCCACTAACGGGGCGGACGAAAATTTAGTAGACACATTCAAGCGTAAGGTGATCTGTATGATTAAAAGTGGTTTAACATTAGCAGATGCTCTAAAACAATTTTTGTTTGATTATCGAAGTACACCACACGCTTCTACAAATCAATCCCCAGCAAAACTTATGCTTGGACGTGAACTGCGAACGAGATTTTCGTTATTAAGGCCGAGAGAGACGAAGAGCATAATGTATAATAACACTGGACCACAAATTTCAACTTTTTCTCTTTACCAGAAACAACGTTATGAAATTCTTATGTAAAATCACCCCCTGATTCCGAAAATCAAGGTTATTTTTAATTCTATGGTACCGTTTTTGAGATATTTGCAATTTACCGTTTTTGCAAAAAAAAAAAAAAGTGGGTCCACTTTATCATATATATCTCAAGAACGAATTAAGCAATTCCAAAACGGTTTGAAGCTTTTAAAAGG
>NW_016174160.1:10108-11195 GCF_001687245.7 Rhagoletis zephyria
TCATGTAAACATCTAATAGTAGTTGCAGAAAACGATAGCATATATAACTCGATTCTTTCTTAAGTCGACTTAGGCGGTTATTGCTTACGACCACATATATTATTTATTTATTTATTTGGTCTACAGAAAAATGTTTTCTTACAGACAAATGAGAATTTAGATACATAGTAATTTATAATAATAATAANAACGATAGCATATATAACTCGATTCTTTCTTAAGTCGACTTAGGCGGTTATTGCTTACGACCACAGATATTAAGGAAAATACAGAAGTTTCGAGACAAGTTCACAGCAACGAAAAATATGACTGCTATTTTAATGTTATCTTGTACTTAAATTTTTTTCTTTCATGAAACCTAGAGTACTTATAAGTACAGTACAGTACAAAATTATTGGCTCGGAGGCTCTTTCATCAGATCACAATTTCTAATCAGATCTGTTAGAAAATTTTGAAAATGTAGCTTTTGAGCCAATTAATAAAGTGCAAGTCCGAAGTTGCCGGCAAATGTCGTTGGTTTTGGGCTTTTATTTTTTTCGCTGACAGTGTCTTCCATATGAAAAGAATTATCGAACATAGTTTGTATGGAAGAAACTCTCAGTAAAAACAATACCAAAAATCAACAAGAATTTAATGGGCTGCAGAACTTCATTTTAAAAATTTTTATAAAAAGTCTGATTAGAATGTTGCAAATTTGAATGCAAATTTATGGAATTTTCCCGAGTTTAGCACAATGTTTAATAATTTTATTTTTATGTTTTTTCATATATTTAGTATAAACTGTATTTGTATAACGAATAAAAAAAGGTTCATGCATTGTGAAAAATTCTCTGTGCTTTAGTTGTAATAAATTGTTTTGTTTTTTTTTTTTGGCGTACGTTGTAATGATCTCATGATCTCATGTTTTTATTAATATTTTTATTGAGCTTTGTACCACGATTGTTTATTAGGAAAAATTGAAAAAGCAACAAAGTCTAAGCGGTAGAAGTTATAGCACTATTTCGGAGATCACCACATCTCCTCATCAGACTNATTGTTTTGTTTTTTTTTTTTGGCGTACGTTGTAATGATCTCATGATCTCATGTT
>NW_016174161.1:0-5389 GCF_001687245.7 Rhagoletis zephyria
ATTTATCGAAGATTTTGTACTTCTCTAAATTAGCGTTATATGGGATGTAGGCGTGGTTATGGTCCGATTTTTAAAATTTTCGGCCATTTAGTTTGCTGTATCAAGGCCAACAACTGTGCCAAGTTTGGAAGAAAGATATACTCATGTAACCATAAGTGGGCGTGGCTACGCCTATTTTCCAAAAATGTATAATATTATTATTTTTCGTCTGAAAACACNATATCAATTTGGAGTAAATTATCTTACCGTTATATGGGAAGTGGGCGTGGTTACAGTCCGATTTCGCCCATTTTCATCACCAACCTACCTTGGATTAGCGGAAACGTACATACCAAATTTCGTTGAGATATCTCAATTTTTGCTCGAGNGTACATACCAAATTGAGATATCTCAATTTTTGCTCGAGTTATCTTGTACACGGGCGGACGGACAGACGGACGGACAGACAGACATGGCTTAATCGATTTTTCTATTCATTCTGAGCATTTATGTATACATTTGTCTATATCTATCTCGATTCGTTTTGGCTGTTACAAACAGCCGTTATGTGAACAAAATTAATATACCCTTGTGCACAAGTGCGCTCGGGTATAAAAATGAAGTACTGCATACATGCACAATTTCTGTTGAAAACCGGAATAATGCATATGGAAAATACCGAAATTATGCATATGCATACTTTCGTTTTAAAAGCGAAATAATGCATATGAAAAAAACGAAGTAATTCATACATGCACAGTTTCGATTCAAAACCGAAATAATGCATATGACAAAAACCGAAATAAAACATTTATGCACAGTTTCGGTTAAAACCGAAATAATGTCTAAATGAACAGTTTCCATATGCTCAATTTCGGTGCCCCGTTCTAGCAACACTGCAGCCTTGGAATTTATAGAAGTCGACACACAACTGTATAATTGTGAGCTCTAAATGGTGGCGAATCTAAGGCTGATGACATCAGAAGGAACCCCGTCTATTTCTGTTGAAAAGCGAAGACTATAACAGAGCCTAACCGTAAGCAGAGCAGCTAAAATTTTCATTCAATATGGTCAGAGATACATATACATATGCGGTTCCTCGAGAGCATAATTCCTATAGTATTCTATTTACCCGCAGAAGCAGATAATAAATACTTGAGGAAACGATTTTGTACAAGGGTCTATCACAACCAAAGAGAGACATCTGAATCGAGGGCGGAATTTGAAAGGTGTAGTATATTGAGAGTAACCGCAACCATCTCATATCCTCCCTGACAATGTCTAACAGTGACAATTTAAAATAACTCTCGAAGAAATAGTGAGAATACGTGAGTATTCGCGTTAAGTTTATTTTCCATCATAATTACCTAATTTTGCTTTACCAATGAAGAACTACTCGGAAAGCCGGAATTGGTAAGTGCCATAACACCCCCCGCACAGTGGAAGATCCTAATATAAAATGTAGGAAAAAGTCGTAATTCTGCTCCTATTTCGTTGTAATTTGTCACATCTGAAAAATTGAGTAGATAGGGGGCGGTAAAGATAAACTCTATCCGGTTTTAATAAAATAAGGTTTGTATACAACAACAACGGATAATTTAACGGAACCGCAAACAGCTTGAGATATAAACAAAAGTCTTATCTTCTGATGGCTCATNTATTACGTCAGTATTAACATTTGGCATGAAAATTGAATCACTTTCAAAGATGGGCGCTTCTTTAGAGATGGAATCCGCAAACAGCTTGAGATATAAACAAAAGTCTTATCTTCTGATGGCTCATATTTCGCTTTGTATCATTGTGTAACATATACTTATTAAATTATCTAAGACCAAGTTATTGGGAAAACTTTTTGGTTTTATTTATTAAATGGATACTCGGGGTATTGCCTATAATTAAAACAATTGTGCAGAACTTGTTTCGGGTTTTCGCAGCATTTTTAATTTTGCATAATATTAGATTTATTCAAGTTAAATACTTTAATCTGAAATTTGCTAAGCATAGTTATCATTTTTTTCTACTGACATTGTATAAATTATGGATAGGTTTAAATGGAATAACATGCTTCCGGTGGCGCATCAATACCAATAAAAATGTAAATGGCTCATTCCACGGTGACGGGTGTGACATATCAACATGTGACATATTTTAAGGCTTAATTCCTATACTGTAATATAAAATTCTTTAAAACGAGTATTTTCCAATAGGTTTCCGAGGTATACACAATGCCAAGAAAAAAAAAATTCCAAAAGTTTAATCCAAACGAGTTATATGAATTTTAGTCACTGTGACGGGTGTGACGAGTACGCAAACCAAATTAGCTACTACTTATTTGTATCAGAGTTTTTCTGCTAATTATGTCTTTTGCTTATGGTTTAAATAAGTCGTTGTATAGTTAAAGAACCAGTTTCAACATTTACGCCAAAGTTGCGTACCTCTATTGGAAATTATAGATTATATGTTCCAAATTCAACTGTGACGGGTGTGAACTGACTTTGTGACGGGTGTGACAAGTTGAGCATGAATACATAAATACACATTATTAGGTAACTAAACTAACTTTATTTCTCCCAAAATCTGATTTTACGAACACATAAAAGATTCTGCCACCTAAAGACGGGATAATCCTTGATCGGACTCTTCATCTCCATTGTCTGTCTGAGTAATTGTAACGTACCTTATTTTTAAATAGTATGAGGGTGTGACCTGTCAAACCGAGGCTATTACCTATCNTTTTTTTCTACTGACATTGTATAAATTATGGATAGGTTTAAATGGAATAACATGCTTCCGGTGGCGCATCAATACCAATAAAAATGTAAATGGCTCATTCCACGGTGACGGGTGTGACATATCAACATGTGACATATTTTAAGGCTTAATTCCTATACTGTAATATAAAATTCTTTAAAACGAGTATTTTCCAATAGGTTTCCGAGGTATACACAATGCCAAGGAAAAAAAATTCCAAAAGTTGAATCCAAACGAGTTATATGAATTTTAGTCACTGTGACGGGTGTGACGAGTACGCAAACCAAATTAGCTACTACTTATTTGTATCAGAGTTTTTCTGCTAATTATGTCTTTTGCTTATGGTTTAAATAAGTCGTTGTATAGTTAAAGAACCAGTTTCAACATTTACGCCAAAGTTGCGTACCTCTATTGGAAATTATAGATTATATGTTCCAAATTCAACTGTGACGGGTGTGACGAGTACGCAAACCAAATTAGCTACTACTTATTTGTATCAGAGTTTTTCTGCTAATTATGTCTTTTGCTTATGGTTTAAATAAGTCGTTGTATAGTTAAAGAACCAGTTTCAACATTTACGCCAAAGTTGCGTACCTCTATTGGAAATTATAGATTATATGTTCCAAATTCAACTGTGACGGGTGTGAACTGACTTTGTGACGGGTGTGACAAGTTGAGCATGAATACATAAATACACATTATTAGGTAACTAAACTAACTTTATTTCTCCCAAAATCTGATTTTACGAACACATAAAAGATTCTGCCACCTAAAGACGGGATAATCCTTGATCGGACTCTTCATCTCCATTGTCTGTCTGAGTAATTGTAACGTACCTTATTTTTAAATAGTATGAGGGTGTGACCTGTCAAACCGAGGCTATTACCTATCAAACCGTTTTAGATACTGTTTTTGCACTGAGAAGTGAAGTAATGGATTCTTTTTATCCGTGACAGCATAGCTTAAGTTTTCCCATCGCTCGAGCAACATATCTTTATGATTGGCTTTATCATCGCTGATCACAAACAGATATATGACACATTTCAGATTAGTAGATAAGTAACGGCAGCAGTCCCTGGCCGAATTTATTTATATTTGTCAAACTTTAAATTGTGATGGGTGTGACATGTGACGGGCGTGACCAACGTAATCTGTTCTTTTTACGAAAATAAAAGCATATAAACACTTGAAAGCAATTCGCACATATTCGCCTATGTCAAAGCGTTACTTTTGCCAGCTTTTTTTCACTGTCCAAGAATTGATTTCCTTCAAAAAATAACTATTTTGTGTATTTTGTGACGGGCGTGATATTAAAATATGCTTTGCTTCAATATATAATAAAATATTTATTACTTGCACGAAAAACTTAAAAATTACACTTTTACAATGATGACGAATTGTTCTCTCCACTGACCGTTTAAATAATGCAAAAAAGAAAAATAGACTGCGAAAGTCAGTCATGTTTATTTTGAAGAAAATTAACCTCCGATTTGAGTTTGTAAATCGTACAACCTAAAGTATAAAAATATCTGATTTTGATATGAATTTCGAAATTTTGGCTTTCAGTCTTGAAAGTTAGATTTATTTACTCTTACTTACTAGAAATAATACACTCAAGTTCTTAAGTTTTTTTCGTTTCATTCGGTATCGATTACCGTGGAATGAGCCAAATATATTGTTGAATCAATTTAAAAACAACAAACACACATATTATGTTTTTTTTTTACCACGAGCTAAATGCATTCATTCATAAATAAATTCTTAAACGAGTTCCCACTCACGCACTCATATACACAGTATAATACGTCAATTTGTAAGCTGCAAGCGCTATTTTAATGCCAGCTTTATGTTAATTATATCACTTTTATTATTGCAATATGTATGTAATAACACAGCAAAGAAAGCAAAAATCGTTTTAAGTAATGAACGATTAATTAACCATTTGTTTAAATATAAAACGCATTGCGCGTATAAAGCTACGTGTAACCATAAAAGTGAACAAACTACTTTTTTTTATCTAAATTGGAACAAATTTTCATCAGAATTAAAATCAGCATTCAAAAGGCCTCGGACGCGAACTCGTTTTTCGACTTACGGCCTTACTAAGGGCCGTTTTTTACAGTGACGAGTTAACTCTCATTCGGCAGCTAACTATAGCTTTTCAGTACAAAATTTGAAAGTTAACTACCGAATGTGAGTTAACTGTGAAAACCACACTAAACAATGCATAGTGTTGTCAGAAAAATAATTTTAGTCGACTAATCAATCATATGATTAATCTCAAGACAAAAATAATAATTGCAATTAATTGCTGTTGTTTTCAAATAATCAATTAATCGAAAAATTTTTGTAACTAACTTCTACAGCAATAAGGCCCAACGACGACCAATTTCCATTTTTGTCATAAAGTTCACGTAACAAGAGTCTCGCTTAAATATTCGGTACCAGGTAGTTATACGTATATTTATTTCGTCTTGTCCTTCATTAATTCTTTCTTAAGCTAATTACTGCTGAAAATAAAGAACCATAGCTGTTGCGAAACACTATTTGACAAGCTAATTGTAGTAACATAAAAAGCCA
This sequence comes from Rhagoletis zephyria, assembly GCF_001687245.7. Taxonomy (NCBI): domain Eukaryota; kingdom Metazoa; phylum Arthropoda; class Insecta; order Diptera; family Tephritidae; genus Rhagoletis; species Rhagoletis zephyria. Next base: position 5,311 of record NW_016174161.1, read on the forward strand.
CTGAGAACAAAACACTTTTTATGCACTGCCGAAGTGACAAAATAGGTTATTTAACAAGTAATTTTTAGCAAAAAAAAAC
>NW_016174161.1:7532-11194 GCF_001687245.7 Rhagoletis zephyria
AGACGGACGGACAGACAGACATGGCTTAATCGACTTCTCTATTCATTCTGAGCATTTATGTATACATTTGTCTATATCTATCTCGATTCGTTTTGGCTGTTACAAACAACTGTTATGTGAACAAAGTTAATATACCCTTGTGCACAAGTGCGCTCAGGTATAAAAATGAAATGTCTTTCGTATGACCGCGATACCTGACCAATCGGCTGAACCGATTTCAATTATGTAAAAAGTACTATTTTTGATCTTCTGTGTGGAAGGCCTTTCGATTAAAAAAATTCAAAAATTTTTGTTGTTGTTGGCAAAAAATTAAGAGAGCGGAGACGTCACCATTTCACAATTTCATAGAGTTTTCCGTATATTGTATGTCAATAAACTACCAAACGGCTGGACCGATTTCCTTCATATTTGAAATATATGTCAGCCTGGAAGGGAAATATTCCGACTAAAAATTTAACCGCTAGGTGGCGCTGGGGCCTGGATATTCCTAAAAACTGCATTTAGTTGCAGATTTGGCTCATATTTAGAACATTTTTTTGCCAATTGAAAAGGAATGTTTGGACTAAAAAATTACAAGATAGGGTGCGCTGGGGTAGGAATATTCCTAACGTTCTTATACAGTGGGAGAATTATGGATATCTACACATATATGTACATACGTCACAATAAAATGTTGAAATCCCTTTTTTGAGGGCACCAATATATCTCTTAAACCAACTACGCTGGAGAACTGAAACTTAGCGCGGATGCATAAATCGTAAATACCTTACTTACGGCGAAAACTGGAAGCTATTGGAAAAGGGGGTGTGGCACCTCCCATACATACTGAACATCTGCTATCGCTTATCTCTGGAAGCGCTTACGGCAACGTCCTGAAATTTGACACAGCTACATATATAAACTGAACTTCTCATATTGCTTATGTCTGGAACCGCTTATGCTAAAGTCCTGAAATTTTACACAGCTACATATGTTATCAGTAGCGTACTTATGGCGAAAAGTGGCAGATATTGGAAAAGGGGGCGTGGCATCTCCCATACAAAGTTAATTTCTCATATCGCCTATCTCTAGAACCGCCTTATGCTAACGCCCCAAATTTCAAACAGCCACATATGTAATCAATGCCTTACTTTAAGAGAAAAGTGGCAGGTATTGGAAAAGGGGGCGTGGCACCTCCCAAACAAACTGAAATTCTCATATCGCTTATGGCTGAAACCGCTTAAGTCAACGTCCTGAAATTTGACACAGCTATATACATATGTTATTAATACCGTGCTCATGACGGAGAGTGGCAGGTACTGGAAAAGTGGGCATGATACCTCCCATAAAAACTGAAATTTTCATAACGCTTATCCCTGCAACTGTTTAAGCTAACGTCCTGAAATTTGACACAGCTACATATGTTGTCAATAACGAACTTACTTGCTGTCTTCATTAGCGTACAGCCATCGCAGGAGATTTGTCAGTTTCATCGCAAGCGAAAAGCTCATCGCAGAGAAATTTTGGTACTTGGGCATGTCATCGCAGAGATTTCATAAGTGCTTACGAAAAATAATGAAAATTACTGTATTCGCAAAAATAGCTTACTCCACGTTGTTTTGAGCATTGAAACATAACTTCATCAAAATTTAAAGTTAAAAAAAGCTCTGAAACTAACTTTTTAACAGTTTATCCTTGCACTTTGCGGTCTAAACAAGCGAATCATCGCCAGCGATCTATCGCAAAAGGTGAACAATCGCTAATGGGGACAGCAAGTTACGTCTGAAAGTTGTAGTTATTGGAATGGCTGCCCCTATAGATAGGCAAGCATCTTTCGACTGGGAACCTTTTTCTCCTATATTTCTAAATTGCATTGAGCGATTGTTACTTTCTTTTTAATTTTTGGGTAAGGGTAAAATTTTTTGTGAAAATTTTGAAGAATCTTTTTAAATTTTGCACAAAGTATGAAATTGCAATTTTTAAGAGTTTCGTTATAGACTGTCCTATCTACATTCATATGTATCTATATACATAAAATGGTAGCTGTTTTTGTTGTTCGGACTGAACCCAAAAACCACTGGAGGGAGTTCAGTCAAATTGTCGGTGGTTATACCTTTCACATATGTCCCTATTATAGACTAACTACTAGGAAACTCGCTTGGTGGCACTGGAGTTGAGTCATTTAAAAGAGACCCAAGGATGGCGCTGCAGCCGTAGTATATAGAAACCCCATGGGTTTGGCCTTCTTTGGCCCTATGTTTATTTTATATGAATTTACTTTTCAGATGGCTAAATGAAATTGTGTAAGCGCACCTTTGTCTGACGCCCTCATGCACCATTAATGCGAACTTGCATTTACCTCTGATTAACGAAATTGCTCGGTGCGGCCGTTATTGCAGTAGTAAGACTCCAAAAAACCAGTTCATAAATATTTAGACGAATTGTAAAAGAGGCGAATTGACAAAGAAAGATTCAACCACGTCTGTCCAAGAAAGAACACGGTTGGTATATCAATGGCTTCATTTGAACGATATTCATGAGATCACACGACTCATTTAGCCAATGTACGCGAAAACTTTTCATCCTGTGGGGCAGCGAGGATTCTTGGCCCTCTTATAACAGAAAACGCTCATCTGTTCTCTTAGGCTTCCTTATAAGCACTTTTATTGGCTTCCGCATCGGACCAATGGTGTAGTTGCAAGATCAAAGGAGATTGGCAGATATTTCACAGGTGTAAATAAGACCATCGGCAAATCTCATGACATCGAAAGGGATTAGTATTCCATGTGTTATCAAAGCGCTACTATTTTTGGCCTATTAATGAGGAGGATTCTGCTCTTTAGTCGTCAATTTTTTTTTTTACTTTACATACCGTCTTCTAAACGCTATTTTTGAATTGGCCCACGCAAAAGTTCTTATTAGGCGCCGCGAAGCGAGCGGGCATTGGCTAGTATATATATAAAGATAAATGGCTATACATGTGTATAATTTATGTTATACGCTATACAAAGTACAAAAATTCTTATGTAACAAAAAAATTTTATTTACAACAATCAGTTGAAATTGATGCGAAGAATATCTGGTATTACTATATTTATCAAAACAAAATATCAAAAAGTGGTGAACATTTTTATAATAAAAATTTCCGAAACGAACATTAAACCTTAATAAAAAGTGACTCAGTTTGCGGTTCGGATCAAATATTTGTGGAAAATTTCGATTCGGTTAATGGTCTAGTTAAGGAGTAGAAAAAACGGTTAATCCGGTTCAAAACTAGCACCCGTCCCGGGTATAATCTGACAAACTATTTAGACTTCGAGCCAGGGCCGTAGCCAGGATTTTTTTTTACTTTTATTTTGATTAAAAGAAAAATACCGATAAAAATTAAATATTTCACACATACAACAAAAAATATAATAGATAATCCCGTGAGGCTATTGCCTGAAAATTTTAAAATGCACTTAGTGGCATTGTGCTACTATGATAGCACGGCCGAGTAATCATAGTCAACTTGTGTATAGTAGACTGCATCACTCCCCATACAAAAAAAAAAATCGGTACTATTTTTCACNGAAAAAAAAAATCGGTATTATTTTTCACTGGAATTATAAAATCTATTATATTTTTAGATTTCCACCAAAATATCTCGAGAAAATACTAAGATTTACGTTAGGTGGACGGAT
>NW_016174162.1:0-4554 GCF_001687245.7 Rhagoletis zephyria
AGTAGGATTACTTGCTTTTATTTAAAACGAACATTTTATGTACTTTGGGTAAATTGCGCAAAAAGCGTTTAAATATATTTTATGTGGCAAAATATTGATTTTTTTTATTACGTTATATTTTGATTATAGAACCATAAAATTTTATATTCCACAATCGTGGTATTTAATGGAAAAAATTGGGAACAATAACAAATACACTTCTGCTAAGTGTTTCGCCGAGCTTCTTCTCCAATTTGCGGTGTGCGTCTTGATGTTGCTACACAGCTTAAGTGGGCTCTGCCTAATCCAAAAGAAAGGCGATCCCGCCGTAAGTGCCAACTACCGCGGCATCAGCCTTTTAAGTATAGGTTACAAGGTCTTATCGAGTATATTGTGCGAATGACTTAGGCCCACCGTCAACGAACTGATTGGGCCTTATCAGTATAGCTTTAAACCTGACAAATCCAGCATGTATCTATTCACAGTACACCAAATCTTTGGAGAGACTCGCGAGAATAGGATCGACAAACGCCATATATTTGTAGTCTTTAATGCTGCTTCGGACAGCACTGAAAGGATTTGCCTACACCACGTGATGTCTAAATTTGGTATCCCTGCAAAACTTATACGGCTATGGAAAATTACGTTAAGTAATGCCACCAGCTCCGTCAAGATGTGGAAGACCTCTTCGAGCCGTTTGCTAACAAACGTAGCTTGAGACAAGGTGACTCCCTTTTGTGTGATTTTTGTAATTAGATGTTGGAGAAGATAATAAATAAGCCGGTAAGGAATAATTTTTTACAAGAGCGTTCAATTGCTGGCGTATGCCGATGGCATCATCGGTAAAAAAAAACGCGCAAAGTCTATGTAGCCTTCTCCAAGTTGGATAAGGAAGCAAAGCGAACGAATTGTCTTCATGCATTCTACAGGGCAACCTGCTCCGAGACAAAAAGCGGTGGACGGCGGAGCTAAGGCACTTAGGACAGCAGCTGGGTAGACTCTAAATAGGGCGAAGTTTACTAAGGACGTGGAGGGCTGGGCCGAATATCGTTGCGCTGAAATGCGTTCAAGAAAGAGATGAAAAAAGGTATCGTGTTCCAAATTTTGCGAAAACCCCGAAGCAACCACTGTAGCCCCGCGAAGCCAGGATAGGGCACATCGAAAGCAGTCTTGAAGCACTAGAACTGCACGAACTGGATATCCACTTCCCTGGGTGTGGTACGCAGGGAACATAGTCACTCCTTCGACAGAATACCCTATTACACATAGGCAAGGCAGTCCAGTTGAAAATATTATCACTGAAGATAAAGTAGCTTGGGCTATCAGATTCTTCAAACAATATAAATCTCCGGGTGCGGATGGAATCATAACAGTCATGCTACAACGAGCAAATGCCACAATAACTCCCTGGCTAATGACGACCCATATTTTCAGAAAGTCGCAAAAATGGGTCATTGACGAAAAAAAGAATCACCATATTATTTTTTGCTTTTCTTTACTAGTAAAAGAATAAATCTATTGAATTTGAAAAGCAAGTAGACAAGCTTTGGACAAAACTGGGTTGAAAACATACACATAAAGGAGAAGAGTTGCGTTTCCCTTAAGATTTTTAAGTTATGCATTTTTTCGAATTTACAGGAGGAAATATTTTTCAATAGCATGGTTCTGTTAACATTTCCTAAAAAAAAATCTCTGAAAGGGGGCAAAAGTCGTACATACATAGCTTTGGAAAAGGGTAAAAAATCAAAATTTACAAAAATTCGGGTCAAAGGGTATTGGCGTTTAATAAGGGTCAAATTTCCCCTTTAGTCGCACAACGACAACGCTGCTTACAAACTAGATACTTTATGATTAAGGGAAATATGAAACCAATTAACACATTACCAACTACTCACCTCAATTCAGTTCAACTCCCCTAAGCTCGATGCACGGTAATCCACCTGATCTCAACTCACTTCACCTCAACTCACCTAACTCCCCTCAGCTCGTTATTTTCTGTGCCAACTGAAGTCACTTTCAAATGTCAAGCGAAGCAAAATCCTTACCCACCTCATCGTTCTACTGTCTGCGATACTCGCCGTCGCCAATGCGTAAAGGCCCGTAAATCCTGCGCAGAACACTCTAAGGGTCGCTTCATGTTAGTATGCCCTGCAGATAAAAATTATCAATTGATCAATCACTTGTAGTTAGCTTTTTTGCGGGATATCTATCAAATATATAGCTTGTAGTTAGCTACAAAAAGCTAACTTGAAACTAATTGACAAGTAATATAGGAGTAATGCAGGAGATTTTTTTCTTTACATAAACGCGTTTCTATTTAAATATCCTGCACTTCGCAAACAGTTTTTCGTATTGAAGACAAATAAAAGGAATATCGAAATTTCATATTATCATTTTGAAGTTATGTCTGATGGAGTTCGAATATGGGACCACCTACAGCAGAATATGTAAACAAATATGAAATGTAATCAGGTAAATAAAGTAAATAAATAAAAATAAAAATAAAAATAAAAATAAAAAACAAAATAAAAATATTTTGTTTTCCTATTGATATTTTATGACCAAAAGTAGTTAGTTACATCAAATGCAGAGATAACAACCCTTGACCATTTCGCAGCCATCGCCATAGAAATATAGTTGGCTTTTGTCAAAGAAAATATACAGATAACAAGTGACTTTTAGCTTCTTCCTAATCAACTTAAAGTTAGCTTATAGTTAGATACATCTCCTGCAGGGTGGTTGCTGCTTCTCTGGAACGGAAAGCTATTGAACTGAATGAAAACTCAAATAAACGACTCACTCTTGAATCGCTAACCCAATAAGTCCCACCCTTTTTTGTACTATTTAAAGCAAAACGTTTCATACCTCAATTCGTATGTGGAAATTCGCACTACATATTTAAAGCAAAACGTTTCATACCTCAATTCGTATGTGGAAATTCGCTGCTCAATATTGAGCTTGTATCGTTTTTCTTCCACAGCGCTTCCACTAACGTACGTTTCATTTGCATTGCAAAACAAAAACAAATTAAGTCACGTTCGCTGCGAAAAACGTGCTGGTTTTAGATTGTATATTTTTTCTCCCTCAAGCCTTTCGCTTTGCTTTCTTCTGCCTTACTTAAGCTTCGACAGTATATTTTGCTTTGGCGCATCCGATTCTGTCTCACTCAATTCTATTTTTACGAAATTGCTTTTCTTTAATTTTTGCTTATTACCAATTCCTTCATGGCTTTTGTGTCACTTTTGTGTTTAACATTTTCATTACTTCATTTATCTTTATTTTTTTCGGTTCATTGCTATGCAAGCATTTTAATATAATTTTATTATTATAGTCATTTTTTGTTATTTTTTTTTTAGTTTTTCTGTTTGCCTTTCGAAGTGTTGTCCCTTTTATTATCTTCTTGCATTTGTGTTGCCATTGCGGTTGTTTGGATTCCATTTTATTTATTAAAATTAACGACACTTTTGCCCCTTTTTGTTTGTCGTCGTTTACCATTTAGATCGTTCACAAAATTTTGCTCTGAATTCTTCTCTTAGAATTCTTAAATTTTCATTTTGTTCGTGACCAATTTTTTTTCGTTTATTTTAGTTTGAGCTGTAACAAAACTAAGGGCCGTTTAATCAAGTAGGCTTTAAAGTAAATCTGCCCTTTAAACATATTTTTTCAGAACAAAGTTTGTGTTTGAAGGGCAGACCTACTTGAGGTACTTAACGTTGAACACTCTACACCACAATACATCATACTCCTACCCTGTCCGACCGACCGAATAAATCGAATTTGTATCACCGAATTTCGGATCGAATAATCGAGTGGTTGGAAAACGTTCGAAATTCGCAACAAATCGAAAAAATTTTCGAAATTTGGAAAAACCTGGCATTATCGTAATTGGTATTATAGCACTTTATAAGAAAAACATTTAGCTTTTTGTCACTCTCCAAGAAGGGACATAATCCCAAAAATTAAAAATTTTGACTACGACGTTTGGAGTTAAGTCAGGGTACGCCTGGAGGCACTTAAAATCAGGGCCTAGTTAGGGATGAGCAAGGAAAATACTTACCAGCAAACTCACGGCTATCTGAATATCGTCGTTTAAAGTACAAAACCGCGTATCGTCATTCTGCAAAACCGCGTAACTGACATTGGCTGCCACTTCTTATTCTTTAGTATTGCATGCGTTGTTCACTGTCAGCGATTTTCGCCGTCTAGGAGAGTGAGCAGGAAGAGCCTCTAGAGAGACCTTTGTTAAAAAATATTTATATTCATCGAATGTAACGGGTGATTTTTTTGAGGTTAGGATTTTCATGCATTAGTATTTGACAGATCACGTGGGATTTCAGACATGGTGTCAAAGAGAAAGATGCTCAGTATGCTTTGACATTTCATCATGAATAGACTTACTAACGAGCAACGCTTGCAAATCATTGAATTTTATTACCAAAATCAGTGTTCGGTTTTTTCCGCTTTTTTATCGACAAATTTTGTTCAGCGATGAGGCTCATTTCTGGTTGAATGGCTTCGTAAATAAGCAAAATTGCCGCATTTGGAGTGAAGAGCAACCAGAAGCCGTTCAAGAAC
>NW_016174162.1:5585-11194 GCF_001687245.7 Rhagoletis zephyria
TATAACATACATTCATATTTAGTCGATCTGATCTAATACTAAAACAAAATAGGTGGATTTTTTTTTTTTTGGTATTGTCCAACAAATAACTTTTTTACGAGAAGTGGTTGGGTGTAAGGGGACTTTATAGATTTAATACTAATTACCATTTAGGGAGAACAAGCTAAACGAATTCCTCATATTTATTTTACTTCATTCCATGTATATACATACAGATACATATGTATTTATTTGTATATAGTGTATGAACTATCCAAAATACACACTTTCTTTTAACAGTAACTAATCTATTATCAATTCGACAACCATCAAAATGACAATGCAGTAATTCAAGTTGCCATATATTTGACACTTTGAGAAAATAACAGAAGATTTTTATAAATGAGCTCCCTCTTTGTGGCAAAAAAAAAAATATGTGTAATACTCTCTCGGAAGTAAAGAAAAAAGTTGAATGAATAAGAGTGAATTGATATAAGCGAAAGAATGGCTGAAGTCGTTAATGTCACAGACAGAGGTCACACATAGGCAAGCAGAGGTGAACGTACATATGTATTTGTATCTATGTGTATATATGTATACTTACCCAGCAATGAAAAGTTGTCAATTGTTAGAAATAACCAATCTGTAGTAAGCTTTTTTGCGGGATTTCTATAAATATCTTAACTTTTAATTAGCTGTGAAAAAACCAACTTAATGTGAGTTGTAAAGTCATGCAGGAGACATGCAGACGTAATCAATATCCTCATACAAAAATTACCTGAATATTCTTTTCTTCACTTCACAAATACTATTTCGCATTCAAGACAAATAAAATGAAGATCGAAACTTTATATTATCATTTTGATGTTATGTCTGACGGAATTCGAATATGGGGCCACCTACAGCAGAATATGTAAACAAATATACAATGTTAAATATAATTTAAATAAATAAAGATGTAAAAAATAAAAAACAAAACAAAATTTTGTTATTGATATCTTGTATACAAAAGTAGTTAGTTACAAATTAGTTGACATGTAATAAAGAGGTATCCAGGTCTGAATTTTTTGCGGTCATCTCACCACAAAAGTAGTTAGCTTTAGTTAGCACTAGTGTCACTCCCTGAAGCGTATTCGTACATATACACAGAAAAAAGCATTTCTTTAAAACAAGAAACCCGTATTCTTATTTTAGAGTTACTTTTTTTCCTTAATATTACGAAAAATTTACTCAATTTTAGAAGTTTTTCCTTAATTCAGGTTCAGTAATAATTTCCTCAATACAAGTAGGGTCATTCCATCTCAAATCACCCAGGCGGAGGGAAAGTAAATGTAAGTTTGCGATAAAACACACAGGGATTGTTCGTTGAACAATTTAAGGAAACACGTACTTTTTCTTTTTGCTCCGAAATTCGAATTTTTCGAATAAAGAATTTTTATTGAACTTTCCCGGGTTTTTTCATTTTATAAAAAACTTGCGGAAAATATTAAAGTAAAAAATGTTGCATAATAATGATAATAGATTGGGGGGGAGGGAATAAAAAAATATTCAGCGATAGTTTAAAGGTGAGACCCTCAATGGCTAGAGGCGTCGCCTGTGTAATTTTTCATACATACAGTAGTGGAAAATAAATAGTGACATGATATTTTAACAAATTTTTCTTATTTGTCTTCTGTTTATTTAATATTTATTATTTTTTTATAAAAGCGTAGTGCAAATATTATAAAAAATCTGCAACTTTGCAGATTTTTTAGAAATTTGTTCAGCATGCAATTTTATAGCCCATTAAATTTTGATAGATAAAGTGTAAGTTTTATGTTACTAAAAAATCGCGTTGACATTTGGCAATTTTTTTTAACGCATTTTCTTCCATAAAAAGTATGTTCGACATTTTTTTTTTTGTATGGAAAGAAGTGCGTAATACATTCAGGATAAAAATTATCAAAAAGCAAAACGATTTTTTAGAAACTTCAAACTTGCGCTTTGTTCTACTAAGATTTAATAGGTTATAAAACTGCATACTCAAAAAAAATCTTTAAATTCTGTTAAAAAAGTTGAAAATTTAGAAGCGATTTTGCATAATTTTTATAATTTTTGCACAAAGTTTGAAATATAAATTTGTATGGTTTTTATCAGATAATGTAGTATACTTTTATAAAAAATGACAAATATTAAATAAACAAAACAGTCCCCTCTCTGGCTATGCCACTGTGTACAATGTATGTACATAAGAGCATATGGATACTTGAAATATTGAATGTCAATTTAGAGTAGTACGAACCGTTTACTTTGCTGCTGTTGGAAGCTGACGTAGACAAAAAGTAGAATGAGAAGTAGGAAAGTAAAAATATAAAGAGGGCATGTCAACCTCAAAAAGTTAGTTGAAGTGGCACTATACTCTATTTATTTTCCGATATCTGTCCGATATATGTACATATGAATGTACGTACATATGTTTGCATATAAAAGTGCATACATATGTATGTGCATATGAACATTAGCCCCTCATTAAAGGGTAGCAAACATTAATGTGATTGTATTGGTGTTGGCGCTGTCACCTGCGGTCGGACGATGAAAGTAAGTTTTAGAAAGCGCGCACACATTCACAATTTTAAAAGCTGTATTGAATTATTGAGTGCGAAAGGAAGCGCTTACAAAAAGATTAACGCAAACTGGTGAAAGTGTTAGTAGTGCACTGATAGTTTGAAACTTGCGAATACTTTGCTGCAGTTGAACAGTTTATTAATTTTCAAATGACAACTGACATACTACTTTGAAAAGGATATCTACGTAAACGAAGTATGTGACAAGTTTGTCGAAGTAGCCGTCAAGCACTTTGTGTGAGTACAAGTTAAAAGTGGAGGTGGGATATTAAGGAAAATATAGCTTAAAAGTCATTGTTGTACGTCATTGCGCATTTATGTAAATAAACCAAACTAAAAATTTGCGGTTAAATAATTACGCGTATGGTTAAAAAAAAGTTATTGATATATATATAGTGTAACAGATATTTTGACCATTTAACTCTTGGTTTTTGTAAAATGTTCACCGTCATCGGTCCCGTCAAAAATTTGTCGAATTTTTTCTTGTGTATACGCTCGTTTACAAACAGATCTGCAATCTATACATATTGTTACGAATCTCCTTGACTACTTTACGGATTTCCCAAAATTATTTCGGTTCGTATCGCTAGATTGTTAAGTAAATGCTCAAGGTGGCCAAATTGCAGTACAATTAACTTTATTGTACAACAAATACTTTACAATACTTCTTTAGGCAATAACAACAATTTACAATACTTGTTAAAGCAATTAAACACTTAACAAACTTTCTGATTCGCAACTGAACTTCTGGAACGCTGTAGCAACGCCTTTATATACCCGCGCTGCTTCGCACTCATGGCTACTCTAGAACCTTCTGACATCTATCGCTCATTCTCTCGCTGTTCGTAGTTTTTTTCCACTTCAGGTTTCTTGCTGTCGAATATTCTACCTCTATCGTCGAACATTGTGCCATTTTCTAGTTGTTCGTTTTGCGCTGCCGCAGTTTCATCGATGCGTTGCTACAGGTCTAACTTAAAATATAGGAAAAAAATAATAGAGAGTTGCCATCTGTTTGAGAATTGCATTATGGCTGACAAAAAAAGTTTAAGAAGGCAAACAGCTTAAACTATTGTTGTGGAAGGTTGCCACCTGTTTGAAAGTTTAAGTTTGATTTAATTTATAGGATAAATACGGGTATTAAATTAAATAGGGTTAGGAAAGCTACTGCCAAAAATATTTTTGAGAGGGTAATTTTATTCAATTAGTAATATTTATTATAAAATAAAGCAACTAAAGAGGTTTAAAAAAGTTAATTGCCGAAAATATTTTTACAGCGGATTGCCACCCAATTGTAAAATTTTATTCATTTAATGTGATAAAATTCTCTTATATTTTATTCTTTATGAATGAAGTGATTAGAGGTTTAGTTGGGAGTAATAACACAAACATACTTTATAAAAATTCTTAATACGTAGTTTTAAAGCCCATCCCTTTTTAGAACAACTTAGAAGTTTCTAGAAAACCCCGTTGATTTTTAGAAATTTTTTCGTTGGCGGTGTTATTATTTTCTTTCGTACAAAAAAATCTAACGAACATACTTTATATGGAGAAACTGTTTGAAAAAAAAAATTGCCAAAAATCAATGTAACTTCAAACTTACACTTTGTTACATGTACTAAAAATAAAAACAAATGGGCTATAAAACTGCATACTGTTGCATCCGTCTTTGTATCCATTTCTGTGGTCGTCATCGTATTCTCCTCCTCGTCTTTGTACCTATTTTCATATTCGTGTTCTATTCCACATTCGTCTTCAGGTACCTCTTCATATTTACCTTCGTATTCATCTTCGCGTTCGCGTTCGTTTTCTTTTCTACACTAATTTTCGCCTTTGGCTTTCTCCACATATTCGTATTCGGGTTCGTCTTCGTGTTCGCCCCCGTCTTCGTCTTCGGGTTCATTTTCACATTCGTCTTCGGGCTAATGATCTTCTTACCTCTGCATTCGCCTTCATATTTTTCTTCGGTTTCGGGTTCGTCTTCGCATTCGCCTTCGTACATATTCGCCATCATAAATGCCTTCATATTCGGGTTCGTTTTGATCTTCGGGTTCATCTTCGACTTAATGTTCGTCTTCATTTTAATTTCATTTACCGTATACATATTCGTAATCGTGTTCATCTTCGAGTCCGTCTTTGTATTCGTTCTCATATTCATCTTCGTTTTCGTTTTAACATTAGTCCGGCTTCGGGTATGGCTTAGTATTCGTATTCCTAATCAAATTACCATAGTTAGAAGATATTAACTTAAACTTTCCGTATAACAATTTTAATTATTTTTATTAAAAATAACAAAAACGAAATTCGGGTTTCCTAGCGGCAAAAAACTTGTAAACAAAAATCTAGTTTGCAGTTAGTTAATAAGCCATAAATGAGAGGTCATGTTGAATCTTTCAAAAAGCCACACTGTTCTCAATGGGGAACATCTATGCGATCATTTTAAGACCTTAATATTTGATATCCGTACCAAAGAATTTTGGCCATCATATCCATAAAATTGTTTATTAGATTTGATTTTTATTAAATCTATTACTAAAAGACAAACAGAATAAAACGGTTGACAAAATTTCTCTGTAAGAAGTATCCTCAAAGATTCTGATCTTTATAATAAATCCCATAGTATAACAGTTGAAATTGAATTTATATTTTTCTGATCGATCAAAAATAATCGTTATTTTTAGATTTCTCGTTTTTCAATGATATTTGAAGTATTATTTTCAGATTTAATTTTTTAGATCATAAAATATTTTAAACGATCAGCAGTCTCCATTATAACGATTAAAAACGATCGAAAAAATTTATAAATTCAAAGTAACATTTCTTTTAGCGAAAAAAATTAAAATGCCAAAATAATGAATAAATTGTAACGAAAAAATAAAAATTCAAATTTAACGATTATTGTGGTATTTAATGGTTATTTTCGGTCGCTGCCTGTAAGACTGCTGCCACATGCCGTTGGTTTAATGTATCGGCATTACTTCCATCCAGGGATGGGCGAAATCAAGAAAATGAATAATTGAATAAAAAAAA
>NW_016174165.1:0-11191 GCF_001687245.7 Rhagoletis zephyria
GAGTCTTTACTTTGATTAAAGGTTCGAAACTGATAAGCTGACTTCTTTTATAAGCATCAAACTACGCTGAGTAATCTGACATTATCCTTCAAACAAACGAATCGAAGCCATTCAATTGAAAAGAAGTTGTTGGTTCATAGAAATCTCCCTCCAAAAATCCCCTCACCCACCCTGCCGTCAAGCTTAGAGTTAGCAGCTAATTAATACCAGTCTAGCATGCTCTGTTTTATCAGGAATTAAGTCGAAACCTCTCTTAGTATTAGAGTGTCCAGATACCGGATCCGTTAAGCACCTGGAATCCCTAACAACCAGTTTCACGAAAGCAATTCAAGTGAAAAATGATTTTTTTTTATTTCAATTTCTTATGAAAACTGACAGAATTAAAAAATTCATTTTTCATTTAAATTATTGGTAAAACCATACTACATAACTAAGTCCCATCTAGCCATGAAATTTCTATTGGAGGTCATACGTTTTATAACTTAAAGAGACCGGTCGCGATCCTTAGCTGTGGATCTAAAGATTGCCCACAGAAATTATAAAAACCCCACCAAATATCAAGAACCTCGTGTGAAGCCTTATTGCATGATGGCTTCCTCTATCGACTTCACGATTTTGTTAAGGGCCGTCTCGACGGACCTAACCTTGGTGATTATTTTGATTTTCTGATAGACCATCGCTAGGAATTAAATTTGATTTTAGGCGGTTAAACTTACTTTTACTTCTCCTCGACTAGGTGCCGAATCTTCCTTTCTTACGATTCAAAACTACCTTTTTGGAAATGAAATGGCCTTTATGTGGAACACTATTTGTCGAAGTGAGTTTAACCCTTTCCGTTGATTTGTCTAATATAACCTACATTTCATATGTCATGTGACTGATTAACTCCCTTTTCATCTTTATCATTTTGTATTTATCCTATTTTCTTTGGCAAGCTTTCTTTGTAGTAGCATTCTAGAATATAGTTTTTATAGTTTTTTTTTAGTTTGAGTTTTGTGACTATCCCACAGATAAAATCTGGTAGTTCTAAAACTCAGAGTATATAAATGTGATAACCAGAATGACTTTTTAAAATCAAAACCAGTCTTTTTTGTTTATATTTCACTGAAACCAAAATAACGTAAGCGACATTTTTTTCAAAATTTTCTTTTTGATGCAGAAATATTTCTAAAGCGTCTAGATGCATTTCTGCACCAAAAATAAAATTTTGAAAAAAATTTCGCTTACGTTATTTTGGCGATTAGGGCCCGATTTGGTAATAAGGCTGAATTTAACTCAGTTGTTTTTAACAATTTTTTAAAATGTGTGTGTGCCCTGTCAAATATATCCGGCAAGCCATAACATTTGAACGAATACGGTTCAGTGGGTAATGTCACATTCTCCGACACCTCTGCGTTTACGAATTTTTTTCACACTTTGAAGGCGTAGACAATTTATCACTTTTCACACACACTTCTTGCTATACAAGTACAGATAGAAGAATACATATTCCCTTGACTGTCATTTGCTGACTAGGAAGTCACTGGAACCCTTATTGCATAGTCAGCGAATACAAAGACAAATTCATATTTTTATTCACTTGCGCAATATATTTATTTAAGTATGTATGTGTTGGGGTAGGTGCTGCCAAGCCGAATAGCAAGGGTAGACAGGGTTCGTCATTCACTCACGAAGTGCTCGACAAGAGGCCACTTATATTTATGTAGTTATGCTTTTTTTCCTTTGCTGCCTATGTATGGTTGTTTGCTGCTTTTTGTCTTATTTCGTTTTTATCTTTATTTACAAAAACATGTGTATGCATGTTCTCATGCGCATAAGTATCTACATAGATAAGTTTAGGCGTGTTTGTAGGGTGCACATGCACTTAACTAAGTGTAAGCATAGAAATCCAGTTATATGAGCAGTCGTCGAAAGTCATCAACACTTTGTTCGCTATAACTATACTTAAATGCGTGGTAACCTCATACATACATACAGATGCGTGCAACTAATTAGCAACGAAATTCAAAACGATATTGCTTGCACATTATGTTTATTTATTTATTTTTAATAATTTTCATTTAAAATATAAGTCAATCTATATCAGAAACCACAATAACAAAAGTTGCAAAGCTTGCACAAATTGCAAAAAAATTAATCAAACTTAAAAAAATCCTCATCAAAATTTCAAAATTTTTAATTAGAATATATAGAAAATGTTGGGGTATGCAGTTTTGTAGCCCATTCAATTTTAGTATAATACAGTGGAAGTTTCAAGTTATATGGAAGAAAATGTGCAACACCCTCCACCAAAAAAATTCTAACAAATCAACGGTAATGTTTAGCGACTTGCAACTTGCACTTTATTAAAATTGAATGGGCTACAAAACTGCATACCCGAAAATTTTTTAAATAGTCTAATTAAAAATTTTGAAATTTTGATGACAATTTTTTGAAGTTTGATTAAGTTTTTTGCAATTTGTACAAGCTTTGCAACTTTTGTAATTGTGGTTTCTGATATAGATTGAATTATATTTTAAATGAAAATTATCAAAAATAAATAAATAAACATAATTTGCAAGCAATATCGTTGTGAATTTCGTTGCTAATTAGTTGCAGGCATCTGTACATATATGTACTTACACTCACACTCACACGCACTCACAATTAACAATAATTCACATAGTCTTAAGCAAGGAAATTTTTCAAAATTACTCTATCTATAAAGGCTGTTTACATAAATTACGGAACTCAAAGCGGTGAAGTAGTAATGCAGTTTGTATTCATGTATTTTTAATATAAATTTTTAATTAGTTCGCTTTTAATTTGTGGTAGTGGTGGATGGTAGTAGTTGGTATTATGAAAAACAAAAACATTTCGCATGGCGTAATAAATAACTTCCTCTGGAGGCATACTAATGTGGAAGTTCATAAAAGTTCACAAGCAGCTGCATTGCCGCAAACGATAGAATACGAGTAGAAGATGTGCGATACTTATTTATGTAGAGATGTGGCTTGTAAGCAAATGAGCACTTAAGCTTTAGAAATACTTATTCATGGCGTAAGGTGGTAACTTCACTTAGAGGAGGTCATTCATTATGTTAAAGGGCATTTTCGAGATGCTGGTTTTTGTAGTCTTTTGTGCGCAATTATGGTTTGCGGATGTGAACTGTTAATAGCGCTTTGCAGTGGTTTTTATTATATTCTATGTAGAAATATATATGTACTTGCTATGTAAAAATACTCTGTTTTTATTTTTCAAAATAATAAATTTCATATTCATCGAAAATTTTCCATTTTCAATGCTTGGGTTCCTACTTCAGAGGAAATAATCGGGGTCGATACAAAAACAGTACCACTGTGAACCCGCTTCACTAAATAGTATGTCTTCTACAGAGCCCTCGATGAAAGCAGCCACTACAACCTAATTTAACTCAACGCAATCGCAGTAGATATTGGCTAAGCTCAGCGAAATGCAAATCAATTTCTGAAAGAACTTGTCTGCTGCGGCTATTCATTGAAGGATGTAGATTTCAATGCCCAATTTTGACATATTTTGAGGGGAATAATCCCCAATGCGAAAAAATTTTCAAACAAACTTTCAGAGACTAGCTTCAATATTTGAAACATTCTATTTTTTAAATTTCAAGTCCGCTTACAAAATTATGGCTTAGATAGATGCAAGTATTTTGTAATGCAAATAGTTTGAAAGCTTTTGTTTATTCTGGCACGAAAGTCTTACCAAAAAAGCTCCCTTGCCAACTTTCGCGGTGAAAAGCGCAATTCCAAATGGACATGAATATCATTTTGCTCGCGCTGAAGCAATAGGCACAATAGCCAAATGAGCAAAGCACTGGCTTGCAATTCGAGAGATCCGAGGCTCGAATCATCGGGAAGGGGATTTTTTCTTCTTTTTAATATTTTTTTTTTTCAATTTTATTAATATTTTTTTTCTTCTTTTTAGTTGAATTTAGTATTAAAATATATATGTATTTCTTCAATTTAGTTTAATTTTTAAAAACTTATTTTATGTATTTTTTTAATTTTAAGATTCAATCTTTTTATAAAAAAAAAATATTTTTTAGTCTCACTTAATTTTTAGCAACTTATTTAATTTCCGTTTACTATTTTATTTTCATTTAAATTTCGAATTTTATTGTTTAAAAAAAATATTTGTTTTAATTTTATTTGACTTTTAGGAACTTATTTTATTTTTAACTTACTTTTTTCATGTTTAATTTTATTTTTCTTTGAATTTATATTTTATATTAAATAAATAAGAAGAATACATTTTTTTTATTTAATTCAATTTTTAGTAAACTTATTGCTGAAAGACAAACAGAATAACAGTAACACCTCCTCGACAGCAGATCTTTCAATCAGTATTTGAAAATACAGAAAAGACCCTATCAAGATGGTTGCCCGAATTAACAATTGGCTTACGAAATACTTTTGTCTTTCGAAAAACTGTAGTGTGTTGAAACACAGTTGCCAGAATTTCTCTGATATCGACTGCCGGACTTTCTTGTGTATGAGTTCGAGGCACAAGTACCACAGGTAATGTAATACTTTTTTTTTACATACATATATGTATGTATATGTATTTTTAATTTGTCTGCATATGTATGTATGTATATATTTTCACCACTCGCTTAAAATAATGTATCAAGCACCTCACAAAAGAAAAGGATTTGTCATTTGACAGCTTTACGTATAACAGCAGAGCAATCACAGCTTAAATTTAGTATGTTTTTCACAAAATAAAGAAGAAAAAAAAAACAATGAATCATTTCATGAAAGATATTTCTTATTATAAATGCATGTGGCTACAAGCATAAATGCCTTAAAACTAGATTCCCTATATTTAAATCTCAGTACACACTTTCATATACTATTTGTTTGTATGTAACTGTTTAACAATCTGGCACTCACCAATTGCACGCTGTCATTTACGGCCGACCCAAACTCCTTGACACACACTGCACACTGTACTGCGACAACAACAACAACAACAGTAACCTGCAAAAATAAAACAAAATAAAATGAAAGCTTATATAAGTGAACTGGGCGGAATAAGACAAATGTGCGAAAATTCTTATCAATCATTATTCTACCTGACACCCACCGCCTTCCCCTTCGTGGCANTTTTAAAATAGCTAGCACGTTCTTAAACAGTCACCCAGTCACCCACACCCGTCACGCGTCTGCCATTGCCAGGACTTGACTTGACTCAACTCACAACTTGCCAACTGCCTGCCTGCTTGCCTGCTTGCCTGCTTGCCTGCTTGCCTGGCTGACTGTATGACACAGAAGGCCATCACCGCCGACCAGCCAGTCATGAATTCTGTTCTACTTTCATTTGTAATCTTTTCTTGCCATTTTTGGTGTTGGTGTTGTTCTGAGGCACCGAAAAATAGACGCTTGGGAAAAAATCGCATACAACAAATTTTCGCCTTCACCCCAGAGTTGCATGTCTTCCATCAAATCTGCTGACACGATGCTTAAAAAATAAAAATTTGTTGATTTTTTTTCTATAAGTATATGTGTATGTGTGTGTATGTGAAAAGAATAGAACAGCAAAGTACTATTGGAGCTTAGTCCGCTTTTGTGTGTGAATTGGTGAGAGTACTTAAGTAATATATGTATGTAAATACATACACACATACATATGTATGTATGTAAATTTGTAGAATCACGCCTTTATTGTGGGTGTTCCAGCTCAAAAATCTGTTTGCAAATCCTTGTTGCATTATTCGCATTCATAAATAAATCAAATACGTAATACTCGCGCTAAAAACTTGCCAAGCTGAATGGGATTTTGAAGGCGCCGCATGAGCAGGCTTACCAAATGAAGTCATACATATTCGCATGGCAAACGACTTGCTTACATTTGAATAACTTTCTTGCGCATAGATAATATCAAGCAAAATGAAATTATGTATAATAAAAAGCATTACTTACTCGTACAGGCTTGTTTTTCTTGTTGTTAGCTTCAAAATCCGAAAAAGGTAATAAATGTGTTTTATAAATGTAATATTATTTTACCAGCTTGCCCTTCTCGTTGCGATATCGAATTAGTTATTCATATTAAATGTTTCTAATTCCGTTTTGACTTCGAAAAGAAAAAGCTTTCCGCAGAAGAATCTGACCCATTCGTTGAAAAGTAGCGAAAAGAATCATAGTTTCCGTGTATAATAGTTTACCCCAGTAGTAGATATCCATGTGGTCTTACATTTCCCTAACTTAACCAGCAGCATCAATTTTGTGATATGCATAACCTTATCTTCCAAAAAGTGCACATCACTACCACAGAACTTAACGGTATACTATATACTCAGGCAACTTGTAACCTTAACCGAACCCACCCCTGTGTGGAACTGTCCTAGTGTTCGCCTTGTCCACCACGCTACCAGAGCGCATTGAAATATCCTCTCTCCCACCCGGCGAACGACAAATTATCTGAGTGGTCGACAGTAATATATATATTTCGAGATCCAACCTCGAAGCTACGAAGAATTGAATAGGGGAATGACATCCTCTCCCTTCTACTATTCAACTTCTACATCTCGAAGCACCGTCAGCAGCCGGCAAGAGTTTCAATGATCTCGGGCATTTTTCACCTTTGTTTGAAAATAATGCGCTTAGCCACCTTGCCGAAGAAAGTTAATTTGAGATTAGGCCTCCACTTCACCAGCAGACGAATGCCGACCGACTTAAGGAACTCTCGGGCCGAGTATGCCATCATCGTAGCTCAACCAACACCCATCGCAGACGAAAAGCTTCAACCGCCTCAGGGACCAGAGAATCTCTGGCGCAATTAAGATTTGTAGGTTGTACTGCTACTTATCCAGACGTATCTAATATACATACATAAATATGTCCGGCTTGTGAAGTTACACCATAGCACACCAATCCCTGCTGCCGGCAAACAACAGAGGTTAGACGCTGCAAAACTGCTTGATCGTCCAAGCTGAAGATATCGGAGAGATCCTAGTAGGCTACCAATTCTCACCCCGAGTACGCCTATAAGTATGCAGCGTATATACACTTCTCAAATGGCTTAAGAAATCACGAGCTGACAAATCAGGCTCATTTTTAAGGGGCCAATCGCTATCTGAGCACTAGGGTGGTCCAAAAATGCATGTGAACTGAAAAAAATATATACTTATTTTTTATTTTAAATCGAAAAATATTTAGAGGTCAAACGTCAAAGCGCATAAAGTTTTCCGTGTATTTTATATGGGAAAAACACTTTTCGTAGAAATGGTATATAATTCTTAAAAATCAATATTTTGCGATCGGAAAACTCTCCTCCTCTGCAGGATACTCCTAATCATAATGCCTAACTGTTTATTTAACCACTTCTTCATAGTAATTATAATAATAATTTACAAGACCGCCAAAAAGACTCAAAACCCAAAAAAAAAAAGAATTGGGGCACTCAATAAAAAATCGTTATTATTAAAAAATGGTTAAATAAATAGTAAGGTATTATCATTAAATGACCAGAGTTTTCCGATCGAAATATGTAAATATTTTTTTTTTTCGATATAAAACTATCCTAGGGGTGAGAGCATTAAAATTCCGACTTTTCTTTTTTTTTAGACCACCCTAGTGAGCACAGAAGGCACAAAAAAGGGCGTGAAATTATAGCTCATATAACCGGTGGTCACGCAGCATTAAGCGTTAAATGTAGAAGCGATTTCTGAAACCTGAACCGACCAGGAAAATTAAACAACTCAGCCACGAAAAATAAGAAGAAATGAGATTCAAGAAAAAGTGGCTGCAAAAATTGGTCCTCTGTGACCTGTTTCAGCAGCAGTTAATAAACCAAACTCAGCCACTAGCATGGCCCGCGCACATAGTGCAACGTCAGCACGCTGATGATGAAATAACAATACATAGCATCGCATTGCGGACGAGGAGCTAACTAATGAAAATGAGCTGAACACAAAGTAAAGGGCAAAAGTGAAAACAGCTGCAAAATGTACAAAATGTTGCATGCCACACTGCATGCGGCAAGCGGTAAGCTGCCACCAACAAATAGCCCACTGTAAGCCAAGTAAGTAAGTTTCTTGCAGTTCGTATTTATTGCACTGTTGTTGCCTTTGTTGTTGTTGCAGATGCTGCTGGTGTTTCACAGCAACTCAACAATTCCAGCGGGAGCCAAGCAAGTGGCACACAAACACATATCAGAAGAAACAATGTTGAAATCGACACTGCAAATCACTGGCATGCTTGCTGCATAAAAAAAGTGACTAAAACAACAAAAACCCAACAACAAACAAAGTGGCGGTGAAAGCGAATATGTATAAATTTCCAAGACAACTGCGGCTCATAAATGACGTCAACACTTAATGTTTTCCGTTGCCACTTGCCTGCAGCAGCAGCGGCGCGTCTGCCTACAGCTTGTGCCGCCAGCAACAGCAGCAGCAGTTCATTTTTCAAATATTCCGCGCCTCCCGCCACACTTGCACGCGGTTGCTGCGCCACAGTTCATCTTAGCTTCACTGCCCTTTAGTCATTTGTGTGCTCAGTTGTGTGTGTGTGTGTGTGTATGTGTGTGTGTGTATTTTCTCATTGCTGCTCGCTTCAGCAAATCCACACAACGCGCCACACGACCAAGTCGGCCTCTGCGATCATCCTCTATTGCCAAGCATGTGTATTGCATACATTTAGGCGCAGAAGCTTGGCGATTGCTGGCAACTTACACAGCTATTCACTCTGCTCATGGAGAAAATCGTGAAATTGTGCTGCAAAATTTCAATTCTCTATAAGTGTAAAGCAAGCAAAAATAAAAAAGCGGAAACACAAAAGACAACGAGAAAGAAAATAGAAAATCAAGCTGCGAAACTAAGCAAGCAACTCGGAAAAAACCTACAATCGAAATCAAAATGCAAATAGGTAGGAATGTGAGTGTGAATGTGTAAAAGAATAGAGCAAGTGTAAATGAAGAACTCATGCTGAATAACTGAAACTAAAACAACAGCAAAAAAAAAAAACACCAAACACAAACGATGAACATTCTTATAACGGCAAGTTGATGGAGTGTTAAATGAAATTCATTCGCTCTGGATAAACAGACGATAGAAAAGAGCTACGAACGGCCAGAATTACCTGAAGGCGCTCAAGTGAAAGCATCACAAAGCTATCCAACTGTCCTTCAATATCGAAGACAATGCGCTCATCTTGGCTGTTGGCTTGCAATTCAAGGCTTCTGGCTAAGGAGAAGGAGCTGAGCTGAACCGAGACTTATGATTCTGTATGGCAAAGGACGTGATTTTGTGACCGCATAAACATTCATTTATGCAGATAAGAAAATAGTTTTTGCACTTCTACTTCTATTGAATAGGTAATGGGCCACTGCAGCTCTGGATAGAATTGAATTTTAAAAAAAAAGTAAAGATAAAGGAAAACTTTCCTTGGACCGGAGAACACTCTCCAAATATTTTGACTTCATTTTGATTTTAAGTAAATACTCGTATTTGCCGAAATTTGACATTTTGTTTTAGTGGGATATTCTTTGGTAAATTAATTCACGGAAAAATTGCAATGACGAACTGGCTAAACGCAACGACAATCCATACAGGACTTCCTACTACTACTACTACTTAGGTAAACCCTTATCAAAGAACAAAAAATTTAATGGATTAGAACATTGGAGGTACACTTTGAGGCCTACTTATTAAGCATCGCACGATTGCGACACTACTGCAATAGTGTAAGAGGTTCAAGGATAAGTGGTGCCTTCCCAGGATGAGGAAAAGAGGTAGACGGGGGTGAGTACGAGTAGCATGCGGTTTTGACAGAGAAGAAGGCAGCCAGCTAATGGTTTCGAAATGGATGCTGGTTCCTGACGGGGTGTAAGTCTATAGACACCGGCTCTTGAATTGCAACATCAGTGGCGCGTTTGTTGCAGGAAAATCCTAGCCAATGTATACGAACCAAGCTTCAGTTCTCCACTCGGCCACCACGAGGTGCGAGCAATAGGAATGCGGGACAAAAACAACGGAGATGCGGTGTCGATGGAATACCCTCTGGACTGTTCGAAGCCGAGTGTGTTAAATGAAATTTTCTCTGATAAACTACCGCCGGAAGATTGCAATCTAAAAATTAGATACCGCTGTTTGGGCCTATTTTCAAGGAACATGTCCATAAAGTGTTATTTACGAGGATCTCAATGACCTTATCAAGGGACTTCAAACATAGCCAATCCATTATGTAGTTTAGGTTAGATAGCTACGCTGCTGGTAAATTTTCCTGCATACTTAGGGCTACAAGGTGGCTATTTGTGACACTACAGTGATCCTAAGAACCCCTGCTCTTCCTTGAACCAGTTTGTGGAGTCAAAAAATGTAGCCAACTGCCGCACATCCAACATTGCCTTTGCGCTTAAATCGTCTAAAAACTCTGTGCCCAAAAATTTTTTCATCTCCTATGTAGCTCAAGACATTCGCTCAGTTAGGGTCTGATAGCCCTAAGTGATCAGCGTGTTTCTCTGAGAGTATGTTGCCGTTAAATATTTCCATGGCTCACGATATTTCTCTCCACTTCATTGCTAGAAGCTTTTGTGGTTTTCTCATATCCCACTCTCGCCACACGAGTCTGGTTGTATTACATGTACTTGAGTATTACCAACTTGTTCGTGCTTCTGTTAGGAAAAATTTCCTAATCCTGAGCATTCAGGAAATTTCGCAGCTTCTCAGTGATTAGAAAACTAGTTTTAACAGTTTGAAATTGGGGCGCCCACCCTATCTTGTTACGTCATTCGCTTCATGGTTGAAGCAACATTGAAATAGCCTTTTTCAAAAGCGACAGGCAATGACAAACCTTCCCTCTGCTATGGCAAAGCTTCTCACAAAAAGCGTTCGTAATGCTTCTTGGCCTACGACTTCTCCCGCCAGGCGTCATTTATAGTGATTTTTTTAGAGCCCCAGCAATGAAAATCAACATTAACCCCTTTTGCAACAGTCAACCCTTAACCTGGAATACTAACCTTAAAACATCCCCGATTCCGCCGTGGCTACAACCAGCGGTCACAGGTTTCAAATAAACTAAACTCGGTTAATTTTGTAACAAATTCTTCCACGTTTATGAATGTCGCTCTTCAAAATTGTCTTCAACCACTATGCTTGAAAAAAGTGTGAGTAAATTTTACTCGTGGTTAGTATTACAAGGTTAAAGAAAGCAAAATATAACTCTGGCAGCATTTT